>NC_136631.1:8384888-8429888 GCF_933228915.1 Telmatherina bonti
GGGGACAAAATAAGCATCGCCTTGCAGAAGGAAATCTTGGTTTTTATTATGTCTCACTTGACCTTACTGAGCTGTGTGTGCAAAGTAAAGCTCAGAGTTGCCCTGGGATAAAGGTTTACACAGTGAGGGGGTGGGGTGGGTGTGTTGGGGATGAGGACAGGGGGAATTAGCAAAGCAATTTATTATTTGAGCTTGTTTATTTTCAAGATTATGTGTTTTGTACCATTTTAAGGTTTAAGGGTAGCTGGATTTTTCACAAAGAGTAATGCAATGGGGGGGGTCTTTTTATCATGTAACCTCTTTAAATGGCACTCAGAGGAAAACAGAATCTAATCGCTCATCAACAACACTGAAAAATGTATGCTTGGGCCTCAGAGACTACACTTGACAAATTATTAAAATTGATCACACAAGGTTTAGTTGATATTCTGTTTACTGGGATCTGAGATTATTGTAAAGCCTCCTCAGAGAGGCTCTGAATTCTCCATTTATAGCTGCTTGCATTTAGTTTTCCCACTAAATGTAATTCTTTCACAGAGCGTTTTGAGAGCATATTGATTTTGATTGGTTGTAAAGATGGACTATACAGAAAAAGGCTCCCTAGAGGCTCTTTAACATCCAGGTCCAGCTCTTTACCCTTGTTCTCTGCAGGTGTTGGGAGGTTGAAAGCATCGACACCACTAACAGGGTCACCATTTGTGCTTCATCAGCCTGGTAATTGAAGATTTTTTGCGTGCAAGCTTTCCACCCTGCAGCTAAGTGTTTTGAGTCGTGTTGTGACAGAGCAGAGATCACACTTTGCTGGTTTCCATCATGTGTTTTTGTGCATCATGTAGCTGTGACCATAACTGTCTGTGTCCCAGTATGCATTTATGCTTAACTCATCATCATCCTGGGTCATGGCATGGCGGTTCACCTTAAAGATGATGCTTCTCATCACCTCTCCTTCCTGACTCCTCCCTGGCTTGTGGGTTGCGCTGGCAGCTGTCAGGCACAGACTGGTATGCGGCAAGGTTTCAGACGTCCTGGCATTTTGCCCTCTCTCTGTGACAGCGGCTGACTGACAATGGCTGACAGTCTTTCACCTGGCTTCCCCGTGTTCTGGGTTCCAAATGTTATCATTACCGTGAGGACAGGTGTCATCATATTCTCCCCTTGGAACATGGAAGCACTCCGAGCGAAAGTGGCAGCGTCGCAGTGGCATTCAGCGTTGGGTGAATGACAAGATATTATAGCAGCTGTAGTGACAATTGTTCGTGCACACTTGGGGCCATAAAAATGATTCATGTCCTCTCTCCCTCTGTTTCTAAGACAAATCTACAATTATACAGCTCAACTTCCAGTGCCCTTTAGTTGGAGGAAATGGCTTTGTGCCTGGGGATGGATTTCAACATTAGGAGACAAAAAGAAAGCTGGAATTCAGAGGTGAGGAAGTGACAGGAAGGGAAGTCTTTTAACGAATCGCAAAGGCCAAATGTTTAGGAATTATGTCAGTAGACTGCATTTGGGCTGAAATTACGACAACCCCATCAAAACCATGAAGAACTTCTCATTGAAACAATTGAAGGTGAGAAAACATGAGTCATTTTGATACAGGAAGATATTGTTGTGAATTGCCTTGGGCTCCAAGTTATCAGGGGCCTTCAAAAGATGTCCAATAAACTTACTGCAGGATTTTATTTTTATATTTTAGAACAAATTTTATATTTTAGTATAGATCTGATTCTCAAAAAGCACAAAACTATAAAGGACTAAAAATGCTTCAGTAATAAAGATTAACATTACAGATTTCCTGTCTTCATGACAACCCAGAAGCTGAATGAAAAATTTCAGGCTCTTCAGGGGGTAAAAAACAAAACAAAACTGTAGTCATGTCCTTTTCCTGGTGCCTAGCTGAAAACCAAGAAGTCGTCTTAGCTAAGTGTGTTAAGAAACATGTAGAATAGATTTTAGCCCACTTAGACTATAAAACGTTTATTGAACACATCATTAACGTGGATATCTGACAGTCTGTCACACACTATAAATATCTACAGCTGATCTGTTGGAGCACAAAGTTATTCTCAAGGCAAACTGAAAGAAATTTCCATTTGTTGACATGATCAACACCCTTAATCTTGCATTTCATAGTTTGAAGTCTGGCTAAGAGAAGACCAAAATAATGACTTTAAGCAGTTACTACATAAACATGGGTTGGAAACTGGATAAAAAATTGAGCCCTGCTGAGTTTCTATCCTTAGATTTGATAAAGGAGAAGAAGCAAGCTGAGTCAACATTATGCTGGATTACATCGCAATTAATGTCATCACAAGATAAACTAGAAAATGGCTGTTATTGCATCACAGCAGTATTAATACGTTAAAGTTGAATGCTTTAATTTATTGCATGAAAGCTAAAGATGTTGCTGAAAGTGCTGAAAAGTAGCAGAAATATCTAAAAATTAAGAAGTTATTATGATTTTCTAAAGAATAGAAGATTTCAGGTTAGAACCTGATGCGATCGGCAGATTGCTTCCGGAAGATCCACATTGCTGTTCTGATCAAGTCCACAGAGGAACATGTCACCGTGAGTAGAAGCAGATTGCTTCTTCATCGTGTAGAAAGTAACACTTTCCATTATTTCCACAATAGTGCTAACTTCCCTACTGTGCGAGAATGTGAATGGTTCAACTGGAATGGCCCGAAGCAGCTAAAGATGCTTCAAAATCGTTTGCAGAAGTACTTATAAGGCATTATTCAAGTATCTGCAGCTCAAACTGATGCTTTATCGTTTTTCTGTGAATTCTGTATTTTGCCTTTTTAAAATTTGATTTGTCTCATACTTTAGTCATCTTAAAAAAAAAAAAAAAAAAACACCAGACCATCAAGGTAAACGGCAAGTCTAAGGGTAAAGGTGCATTTTGGTCAGAGGGAATGCAGTGCAAATACTGTGGTTTGAGAGCCAAAGAGGAAAATTTTCTATGTTGGAATTGAACTCAAACCTTGCAGCTTTAGTTTGTTTCAGCTACTAAAGCCATCAAGGCTTAATGCAGAAACCACACACTGCTCTGTTTAAATTAGAGAGGTGTTTCATTTCAGGAAGTTGCACTCTGTCCTGTAGTTTAAAATGGATGATTTTATTGCTAAAGACCAATATTTTTT
The DNA here is from genome assembly GCF_933228915.1 of Telmatherina bonti. Taxonomy (NCBI): domain Eukaryota; kingdom Metazoa; phylum Chordata; class Actinopteri; order Atheriniformes; family Telmatherinidae; genus Telmatherina; species Telmatherina bonti. Next base: position 8,388,029 of record NC_136631.1, read on the forward strand.
ACAATAACACCATTTGATTTTAACATTTACTCATGCCATTGCTGCTGTTTTATTAAAAGCAGTACGACTTTATATGCAGAGGCTGTAAATCCATGATGACAGTTGACCAATTATTTGATGAAAACTAAGCTGAAATACAAAGTTAAGGCAATGAAAAATAAACCCAGAAAAGATTCTTCCGACTTTGGGTTTAGTATTTGGGGGAAGAGCTCAAGGACAGAGCTGTAGGAAAGGACATCCATGTGGGCACAAGGCAGCTGTGAGACACTGGCAGCTGAAGTTGGAACCTTCCAAAAGCTGTATATGGGGGTACTGATGTGTCTTGCTGGATGCTGCTGACTGGTGCACCCTGGTGAAGCAGTTTGCAGCTCATTATTCACAAAATTGTCCAATTGCTTGGCTGAATTTCTGCATTGTCCAATCTGCATTTGGTCTGAAGGACTTTTGTCCAATCAAAAGGCTGGATTTAAACTTGTACAAAATGCTGAATGTGCTGAGTATTTTATTATCTAAATGGCTGAAATGACAATAGTGTTTGTGAGAAGATGCCAAAGTTTGATGGAATAATATATAATAATGATGAAACAGGATCACAATGGTGTGAATGTGTCTCATTCACACTAAAAGAGAGAAACAGGAACATAATAGTGTGAAGGTGACAAAGAAGGCAATCCATCGCCACAAACAAAGCAGTTCATCTAAGTGTCCTTTCTGGACAGGTCCGTACAGATTAATGGCAAAAGAAGGAGGAACAACAATCGTGATCATTATTTCCCCCAAACTTCTCTCCATTTGTCCACTTTGGTCTCTTGGGTGTGAGTCGCAGAGCAGATTACCAATGCTCATGATTACCTGCTTTCAATTTGCTCTCCTCTCCATTGTGCTGCAGATGCACAGGCCCATCACTCAGACACACACACTGCATAGCAGAGCACCTTTTCTTTTGTTGTGGATAACCTAATGGAAATTGCCACCTTAAAAGAGAAGCTGAGGATGCGGCAGTTGATAGGCAGAATTATTTTAATATTAAATTCTGTGGAGTAGATGTATGTCAGGTTTGTTTGTGCCTTTGTAAGATAAGACTGTCCACTTGATGTGTGCTGTCATAGTCCTGTTTGGCTTCTTTAACTGTCTCTTCAATCAAAAAGACTGCATAGGAGGCAGGGAAGGACACTTGTCACTCTTTAAGTCAGTTTACATTTGGTGAAATATTGCTCTCCTGCCTTCCTTACACATTTATAAATGTACAAATATGCATGCACACACACAGATACTTGAACCATCACTGACTTTGACTGACATTCACGCCTGCGTGCTTAACACACTCAGTTCTTTACTCGTCACTTTCTCTCGACTAGCCACACACACTCGGGCTTTTTGCTGTGAGCAGAAGGGGAGCAAAAAAGATGAAAAATGAGCCAAATAATGTCAGACCGAAGGCAGCGCCTATCAAATGCATCAACGGGTCCAAGGTGTGCAAGGACGGGGTGGAGGTTTTATGAGTGCTGCTGAACATAAATACAAGCTGAGAATGTGCAGTGGAAAGATGTCTGCGGGGCAAAAAGATGCACATTTTGCAGAAATAAATGTAAATGTCAGCCTGAGTCAGACTGGGTTCTATCAGGTTTTTATCCAAGTCTGAAACTCCTGCTAAATAACATTCCTGAAAGTAGCTCAGTCTGGCTGTAGAGGAACCAAACATTACTGTACAAGCATGACTGGATTAACCTGGGGTTGCCTGCTAATCCCCTACATGTCATCTCACTCTCTGTGTGCAAGTATAAAAGTGTTACATCTGTCCACGGCATGATGGTCTTCATACTAACCATATACATTTCACTTATCTGTTAATATTGTAACTATATCATAGCTCATACAGACAAAAAAGGTAAACTATTCTATTGTTCTGCATGACTTTGAGTCCCTTCTAGTTCATGATTGAGTGGTTATGAGTATATTATCTGCAGTAACAGTTGTCAGATTGCTGTTTAAAAGCACAAAAGCTTGTCTGATGGGTGAAGTAGAGCTGGAAGATGCTCAACCCAGCAGCCGGTTCTTCAACATCTTGTTAGAGAGAGAGCTTGTGGATCTTTAAACATCATTTCTGCATCAGATAACTGCTAATGGTTTCATATCTGCAAGGAATGTCCAACTCTGGTCGTCGAGGCCTCCAACCTGCAGGCTTTAGATGTTTCCCTCATCCAGCACACCTGAGTTAAATCAAGCACCATTTTTCAGTGTTTAAAATGATAATCCTTTTCAGATGTTTGATTAAATTGTAGTAGTTATGTTGCGGCAACCTGCTGCCTTCTCTTTTGATCAGAATGCTACAATATGTCATCACAATAATACAACAAACTTTAAATACTTTGGGATATTTCTGTACTTGTAAATGGCACCTAGCTAGTGCTGCCATGTCTCAGGTGGAGGAGTCGCCATCTTCTGCACTGAAAGATCAGTAGTTCAATCCCAACTCCATGTACATGTCCATCAGTGTTTTGTAAATGGACAGGTGGAAATCTTCCACTAAAACATACAATGTTGTTATTCTATGCAGATATTTGGAAAGAATGAGTATTTACAGACTATAAAGAAGTGTGATATTGAAGTTTTGTTTTGTGGTTGGGGTTGTGTGAAGTTCATGTTTATGCTTTATAATCCCTGGCCCCTCATCCTAGCTTTAGGTTTGATATCATGCAGTTGAACTGATTACTGTTGTTGAACTGCAGCCCTGAACTAACAGGGGGAGCTGCTGTCTATCCTCAGCCTGGCTGTCTCGCTGCACTCACTCACACATAGATCTACTCACTGTTTGGCATCAATTTTCACAGATATTGATCTGTATGGGTTGTACCCTTGAGCAAGGTGATTTTACACTTTCCTCCCACCACCTCTTCAACTCCCCAATGGAGCTGCTTTCACTGCTTTGAGGAGAATGAGAAATCCCGCTGGTTTTCTCCCATGGCTCATCAGTATCATTGCTGTCAGTCTCTTTTGAATCTGGTCTCTTGCGCATATGCACACATGTGGGAACGTCTTACACATGCCTAATTTCTCTGGTGTATACACCCATTGGATGTTGGGTCATTTTCATCTGCAAATAATCACATTAATGACCGACATGAAGATACTGATCAAAGGATCCCTTCTCGCCTTTGTTACATTCACCAGAGACTCCGTGAAGAGAGTCTCTGGGGTGTCTATCCAGGTCCTTGTGTGACTAGAGACATTTAATCAAAAGATCAATTAGGCATATTGACATCTCAATAAAAGGGGCTAAAACATACTAGGTACTTATCAAAATATAGGTCCTGTTTTTGTTAAATATTATTTTTACAATCGTATTTTCCCTCTGAAAGGATGAACATTCTTGGCTTTTGGTTTGTGATGTATCTTCAGCTGCACAAGACCAAACCGCACAATAAATACAAGGTTTGCATGCTGCCAGAGGCAGGAGATGTGAGGTTATAAATAAGCATCCAGGATGCTATTATGCTGACTCATTTGGTAACCAACGCTGATGAAAGTACCAAAAAAGTAATTTACAGAGCTCAGAGGAGCTTCCAAACGTTAGATGATCTGTTTCCTGCTTCACTGTGACTCCTCGTTCGTAGGAAAACAGTTACATGCATACATGCTTTTAATGACCTGTGAGGAAATCATGGAGGAGGAACGATTTTTTTTCATTCATCCTCTCACTGTGCTTCGTAAAAAAGCTGCCACTTCTGAAAATCGAGCTTCTATTTGGAAAGATGGATTTTGTTCTCTCTGAGTCCCACATAAAAGAATGAGGGCACTCGAAGTTTGTCTAATGGGCTGAGAACTGCTTCACGTGTAACCATGGAAACTTCTCCCTTTGCAGTGCTGTTTATAAAGGATTTGAATGCAGCAGTGATGCCATGATGACTTGATCTACTTTTTAAGATGAAGGTGAAATAATTAAGATGTTTTTTTTTTTTTTTTCATTGTATTTTAATCAAATCAATGGGAATTGGCAACATGCCATGACTGACATTGCAAGTGTTAGGTGGGATCAATCATTTTAGATAGGATTAAAAAAAGATTCAGTCTTGGTGACACGCAGATTACAGCTTAAAGCTTTCTTCTCCCTGCAGCCGGGTGCTGTGGTTGTATGATGCTGATGATGGGGTTGTGGACAGGGGCATGATGGACACGGTGCAAATTGTTTCAAGTGGGGATAGCATGATGACAATCAGATATGTTGAATCTGGCGAGTGTCAAGGGGGAGAGAGAGAGAGAGAGAGAGAGAACACAGGCTGACATTGGAAGGCAGGCCCGGGTGATAACGTGTTGTGTGTGTGAGTGTGTATGTTTGAATGGAGGATGACTGATTTTGTGTCTGTGTGTAAAAATAGAGGGAGACAGTCCACATGCAGACAGATGGAGTAAAGGTAATTGTGTTTCACCCCACCTAGTTTCCCCTCTGATGAGTTACTGCACACAGCTCCTGACCAGCAGGTGGGTGGAGGAAGCCACGGGAAATACAGGAGTCATGGTGTCAGTTAAACATCCGTGTATCTGCACACATTTGCATTCTTTTTCATGGTTTTGCTGTTTTCTGGACATGCTTAGAATTGTATATGTAGAAATGCAAGTTAAGATAAATTGGTATGTAGATGTAAATCAAAACTCATCATATTTTTGATAAATAGCCGTGAAGAGAGGGTATCCCATTTAAGCCAAAGCAGCCCTGAATGGTTGTTCTTCAGGCCTGGTGGTCTGCGGAGTCTTGTGAGACTTTTCTTAGTACAAATCTCCTCAGTCCTAAAGGTTGCCAGGTTCATAGAATAGAGTTGTTTGTTTAGCGCACTGCACAGATGCACAAGTGGATTAACATCTGACCCAATCACACTGCTGTGTATTTGTATTGTAGCAGACGTATTATCCCGCTGAAGGAGGCGACAGAAGCCCTGTGACAGCTCAGTACGACAGATGTCACCATGCATTTCCACTGGAAAGGGTCCCAGAATAAATCTTTTGATCAATCATGCTTTTTTGGGACCCTTCTGTTGGGGTCCCAGTCATACCGATCCGACCTCATAGAGAGCCGTTTGTCAAACTGCAGTCCGCAGATTGGTCAAAATAATTGTGTGTATCCTGCAGAACACAGACTGCTGGATGTCGGCATTTTCATCGTTTTTATGTTGCATTCTTTGTAATTCAACAAAGAGGTTCTGTCGCTGTGACATCGCATTATGATGTAATGGATGCATCTAACGCAATGCAGTTTGCCGCCTCCAGGTTAGGTTGCAGTGGGTTGTGCAAAGGGAATAGAGATAAACAGAAACAAGGTGAGGTGTATCGGGCACGTCCTTCTGGGAGGAGACCCCTGGGGAGACCCAGGACATGCTGGAGGGATTATTTCCCTCGGCTGGCCTGGGAACGCCTTGGGATCCCCCCGGCAGAGTTTGCAAATGTGGCTGGGGAGAGGGAAGTCTGGGCTTCCCTGCTAAGGCTGCTGCCCCCTTGACCCAAACCCAGATAAGTGGCAGGAAATGGATGGATGGAGAACCAACGCATCCTGTGCCGAGCTGGACTCCTTGTTGGAAACGGAGCTTAGTTTCAATGATGCAGCTGGTGTGTGGTACAGTTAATGTCATTATTCACACACATGGCAGGTTTCCCAGCAGAACACTGCTTGAAGCATTTCATAGTGAATCCTGATGCCACGCAGTACCAACATAAGTGATCCATGAGCACTTTTATCTGCATGATGTTAGAAAAAATGACTCATCTTCTTCCACTTCACTCTATCCCAGTTCTGATACCTGTTGCAGGTGATTTCTGATGGATTAGCAGTCATCCTGACTAATACATGACTCTGCAGCTCCATGTGCACAGACTATACAAGACATTTTTTTGATAACTGACAGTCCCACTAAAGTTATTGCAGGAACGGTGTGATCCAGATGTGCAGCCTCTGCAATTATACTCTAAGTCAATCAAATCTTTCTAATTGTCTGTGTTTTTGGTTTCAGCCCACCCACTTTGAGAACAAAGTGTCCCTTTGCGTCCAAATATCCCCATCAATCCGATGCCATTGCTATCTGATAGGTGAAGTGAGAAACACTGGATATCAGTAGTCCTAGCATCCAGTCAGTGTATCCAAGTAACATGCTGCTCTCATTATGCAAAAACAACTTATAGCCAAAAAGTCCAACCAAATAAAATTATAGTACCAATCCATGACAGTATCATGTGAGCTGACACAAATGGAGGATTCTGTGTAGGAACGACTGTATCCTAGCAGTAATGGAGGCCACTTTTAGATCCATACTCAGTGATAATATGAGTCATTGCGTCGTAGGCCGGAGGATCGATCGATACCAGAGAAAGCAGCCAGATAGATTACCAAACACGCAAACACATGCACGTATGAAATGCCCTTCTTACACTTCACAGCTCCTTAAAAATTCTCACTAAAGATGATAGGATTAGAGATCAATACATAACTGTAAAGACTAAAACGCCCCCCAATCTGACAAAGGAATCGGTCCCTAGAATGTAGCAGTAATAATATTTCTAGTGATTTCAGTTGGGAGAATAGCTGAATTAGTCATGGTATGTTAATCATGCTACTTTCCCCACAGAGAGAACCTCTTGTGCATGCTTTTGACTTAATGTCCATGCAGATACAAGACATGTCTGAAATTGGTCAAAGAGCTCCACTTAAGCACTTAAAGTGGAAATAAACACACTGGCTCATTAGTGGCGACATTGATTGCATGAAATGAAACATGAAAAAAGGGCCAAGCGCTTGTCATTGGAAATAAAGTGAAATGATGCTGTGAATGTCAGGATTTTAATGAAAAACTAAACTTTACAATAAGAGCAACACTACAGGAAAAAACAGAAAAAATCCAATCTGCAATTTAAAAATCAACAATTCTGTCAAAATTATCTTTGAGTCAGTGGAAAGTGCAACAATTATACCGATGCTTAAATGTTTTGGACCCCTTTAGAATGAACTGTATTTCTACAAAAGTATACTTTGACCCCCTGGATGAGGATAATGGGAACCTGGTCTAGAAAATGTGACAACACACCAACTTGTGTGTTTAAGTTTATGCTGCTGCATGACTTGCTTTCTCTTCTGGTTCACTTCATGGACAGATTGTATGACTTAAAATAAAAAAAAGAAAAAACAATGTGGACGCTGCCTCGAGCAGTCTTAAGTTACCCCAGGTCCTTGTTCTTGAAATTATTACTGCCAGTTGAACTCCCTTGAACTCTAATGGAGGCCAACAGCGGTGTCATGAAGAGTTTACTGATTTAATGTCACGCGGTGTGTTTTACACTTGACTTGTAAACTGCTGAATCATTCTGCCATACAAGACTTTGGTTTTTTCATCTCTTAATCCTTTAAAATTATTTTAAAATCTCTAACGATGCATTTTTTTTTTATATACCAATCAGTTATGTTTTAGTCCTGCTACATTTTTTTCTTTTTTTTTTGCCACGTCGTTCTTTTTCCCTTCAGGGCTGAAAGTGTGGAATGAGGTCACATGGATTTGGTCTGATGGTTGCAATCCACAGTTTGGCCACTAGATGTCTGTAAATACTACATAGTGTCCTTCTGTGGTCTAAAATATCACTTGTACAATTGTACCAGTTTTTCTGAAAGACTTTTCCTTTTTTTCAGCTTAATTTTAGGTCTGAAATGTGACTTTTCTTACAAATTTGCAAAAAGATCTGTACACATCAAAACTACTTCACAACAATGGCACAAACTCCCATCTACACACTCAACTGTCCCCCAAATCCCCCAGCAGTTCAGCCACATTTCCCCTGAAACACATTAGACACACTCCCACTCAGATCAGCAAAAAATGTAGCACAAACCAGTCCTAATGACAGACACAGAATGTCAACATGAACGTCACCATGTGAATAGATTTTTGCATAAATGTTTAATAGCAAGTGGAGGCATCTTACAAGTTTAACAAGGCGGCTAGTGAGCAGTCAAAATGTGAAGAGAGCTCACGAGACATCATTGCAGCGGTCAGCTAAAATGTGGGATAATTGCATTGTAAAGTCATCCATTTATCCATGATGAATTGTTTACACTGTCTGTCATTGTGCAGATTTGTCACATGCATTATGTAAAGCTGAAGCAGGCACCATTAGCTGGGAAACTAACTGTGAAGTAGTTTTGCAGCTGTTTTATCTTTAAATCTGCACAAAATCTGCATGAAGTACTGCAGAGCTCTGTGCCTATTTTCAGTAGCAAGTAAAGGCAGCGAGACTCAAATTACAGCTAATGAATGTATTACTCATCCAAGCTGCGGTTTTAAAAGGAAATATGCTTTTACCAACTGTATTGACTTATCAATAATGGTTAAATTTATACGGAGACAGTTGTTCTTTAAATACATCTATGTAATTCTGCAATTCAGTCATTTTTTTTCTGGGAAGGAAAGGGAGAGTGAATCATCTAACAGGACATGTTTCAATTACTATGACATTTATTTACAATCTGTTGTAGAGCAGCTTAATCCCTGGTCAATGTTATTCACTGTTCATATATTTCATCAGGATTGCGTGGTTCTTCTTTTTTTTGTAGGATGAATGTGTTTTCAGTTCAGAAACCAAAATCAACACAGAGGAAGCGTTGCTTAATGTGGTTTGAAAACACTGAAACGTCAACTCACACCAAACCACAGTGAAGAAATATCAAGGGACAAACTGTGAACAGGCAGCAGAGATGATTTACTAGTTGTGGCTGCGCAGCCGTAGCGGAGAGAAAATGCACAGAATAGAGTGCAGGTATGAGTCGGATTTCATGGAGATCGCTGGTTTGAAGAGGGAGCTGGATGGACTCCCTGCAACAGAAAGAGGGATGATGTGTGCGTTTGAGAGTGGGGGGCGGTGAATAGACGGGGCAAACTGGTGAAAACTGGAGAGGGAGAGATGGCAGGTTAAGAGTCCAGCCGGATTTATAAAGTACGGTTTGGGTTTTTAAAAGCCTGCCTGCATTACATTAACTACGGTGATTACAGGGGGAGAGTGGAGGTGCCGTGATAAATCATGTCCATTTTCATACAGCAGCAGTTCTGTTTGAATGGATCATGTTTGTTGCTGCAGCCTTGCACAGAATGCATGCAATGTAGCAAATGCAACAATTTCAAGGGGCAAACAGATTGTCTGTACGGCTGCGTTACTGCGGAGCGGTAATGGGTTTGCAGTGCAGCGTGATTGCCAGTTTCAGGACTTTGCAGCTGAGTTAACATATGATGGCTGCCTTTCTAATATTATTCCCCTACTTGATCCATGACTGGCAACTGACATCAACATTGTCAGAGTTTGGTGAAGGCAGAACGCATTCGCCAGCATATTACAACATTTTTCTTCCTTTCTGTTTTTCGTTTAAGTGGCGATGCACACAACATTTGCAGGAATGTAATAGAAAATGCTCTAAATTAATGGAAGCGCACAGAGGAGATATGTGAAGGCTGTGTTATAGAGGGAGCTGAAAAGTTTGGCATATTATCCATCCAGCATACACACACAAACACACACTAGAATTGCTTTTCTTCTCCTACAAGAGAAACTTACGTCCTTCATTAGGAATAAAAAAAACTCTTGTGTGGGGAAACAAAAAGAGACTTGACTGAAGATTTTAGTTTGAAACCTTAACAATACTTTTGAATTCCACTTGTGAAAATAAAGAATGACATGTGTATTAGAATGACATGTGTCTTCTAAATGAGACACATTTTTTCCTTTGAAAGCCCTTCTATGCGGATATAATCAAAGTTGCTATTTGAAATTTATCAGCATTTAAAATAACAACGGCTTCACTTGCATTTACAGGCAACTGATTCCAACAGAGATCTAAATTAGTCTGTCAGCTCAGCTGAATTCATGACAAATGCTTTTCATTCCTCTCATGCATGCTGACATATTGAAGACTCAGCCACCACCAGAAGGCCCGTTTGTTAAATGATGTGAAAAAAATGTTTGATATCGAAATGATTTTCTATTGAGGCTATGAAAGATGAGGTTATGACTGGGTTACTTTGGCTACTGGAACTGATAAGTGACAAAACAATAGTGGTTGTGTACGCAGCATTGTCATTGACTAGCCAGAAATCCTATTAACACTGCAGCTTGGAAAATTTGCTCCCTGATGGCTATAATGTCAGATATTGAATATGTCAGCTGCAACCAGTATGCACGCTGGTGTGATAAGTTTGTATCATAACTTATTTGCCAAATGAGAAAAATAATCACACTGTCGGTATCACAGACGAGGCCAACACATTGGAACAGAGGCATCCATCCATTACAGCCTTGGAACTGCTGCTTGCTTTAATCACTCACAATCAGTGTAAATTCACTAATTTAAAAATATCATCCATCAATGAATAATTGGAAATATTTTAATAAAGAAATAAGTCAAAAATAAAAAGTTAGAGTTGTTTTCTTTTGTCTCCATTTTAGTGCAGCTTCCTGTTTTGCATTTTTAAAGTTCTGTGCTCCAGTTTCTGCAAGAAAGTTTAGCATCTTGAAGTGAGACAGTGTGTATTTGACTTGGGATGAGTTTCATCTCGTCTTGCTGTTTTTGCTGTTATTCAAATCTAAAACCCTGCAGCAGTTTTTGACTGTTTTTTTTTTAAGAGCTGCTGCAGTTTTAAACAACACAAAAAGCACTTGTCCATTTGAACATCATGATACTCTGATACTTACAATGCATCTCTGTGTGTACCAGCGGCTAATGCACTTCATCCTCATACAGACTGTTGATTCTCTAGTAAATTTGCTACGATTCTTTTAATATGTCAAAATCTGACTTTATCCTTGTCCATGCGTTGCATTTCCTCTATGGCAGACCCGGTTAGGGGACATCACAACACATTGCACACTAATTAGCCTTCTCTATGTTGTATGGCATGTTGCACAGACTCATTTCACTGGTTTGCTGTTGTGCAGCTACAGCCAGTTAGTTTAGCAAAGTCAGGTGTTAAGCATCAACTTTAGATCACATGTGTATACTTTACTTGAAAAAGGTACTTTGATTTTTTAATACCTTTTAGGCATGCCACGAGATATGTCTGTTAACTCTATAAGCTGATTTTATTTTATTCCCTTTTTCTTCTAACTTGGTAAGCAGGATTTTATAGTTGGAAAAATATGCAGCACTGCTTTATGTGATGATGAAGATTTAGTATGATGGTTGTGTGTTGACTATTTAAGACAGTGCTCATCATAGGGCAAGCGGGCCAAAATTAATCCACCATCAATAGTACTAGCCTACTATATTACAATGAATTATCAGAAAAAAAGTGACTGCAAGAGTTATAGGTCAGTGTACAGAGACATGTATGAACAAAATGACTCTTTTAAGGTAAAGCTAGAGAGACACGTACAACACATCCACTGGGACCACAGGAAGTTAGTTAAGAGAAACTTCCTGTTTAGCTGTGAATGGTTTTGCTACAAGTTCTAAAAATAAACACCATACATGTCTTCTAGTTTCAGCAGAGTGCCGTGTCTGCTTCACTGATGCAGGGTAAAATGAAAGGAGCAAACTCTGTAGCTAGCTAGCTTCAGGAGTATTCACCGAGCCTTCACCTCCTGAGCTCAGCTTGAAGGGAGCTAACTCTGAAGCTAGCTAGCTTCCTCACCTTTGTCTATTGAGCTCAGCTTGGAGGTGAAAACAGGAATGTTTTTCAGCTGTTTCAGTGGAGGCAGCAGACTAAAACAGCACAGTTGCTAAGTAGTGAAAAAAAATTATACACTTCAGGAGCAAAAAGACTAGATGGAAAGAAGAGGAAAATGAGTAGTTTTGTTGTTACTGAATAAACTGCAACAACGCTGCTGCGGGAGTTTTGTTCACTTCATCTAGCATAGCATAGCATAGCAGTCACACCATGAATACAGCCAGCCCAGTTTAATGCCAGCATCTTCCTGTCCTACTTTCTAATCGACTTGCTAAACATGAAAGAGCCCACTAGTGCCCACACAATGTACCAAAAATGAAAAAAGTTAATTCATTCATTCATTTTCCTAACCGCTTAATCCAATTTAGGGTCGCGGGGAAGCTGGAGCCTATCCCAGCAGCCTTAGGGCGAAAGGCAGGGTACATCCTAGACACCTCGCCAGTCCATCGCAGGGCCACACGGAGAAAAAAACAAGTTATTCAAAGAAAAAAAAAGCTTGTTTATAGAAAACAAACATTATGCAAATAACATGTCAGATATTTTAAAACTTCGATTTGATTGGAAGCATCAGTGTGTCAGATAAGAGTAGGCATGTGAGCAACAGCCCACTGATTACACTAAATGTTCTGAAAAAGATTAATAGGTTCAAAAGTTTTTATTGTTAAAAATTGTAACTATTTAACCCTTGTGTTATCAAAGACAGTGTGAGTGAGTGATTAAAGAATGTAGCTTTATTATTGCCAAATTACTGTCTGTTTCATAATGTGGAGCCAAAAGAGTCCATAATATATAAATAAATAAAATCAAAGAAACTTTAATGCATGGCATTTTGATTAAGATATAATAGTGTAGATTTGAAAATGTTTTGTTGGACTAAACAGGTTTTGTCTTATGAAGGTGTCAGATTTCACCAACAAAATGCTTTTAAATTTAGTTGCTGACCCCTAGTTGAAATGAAATAAAGCATAAACGTCTCAAACACTGCAACACAACTGAATAGTGTTATACTTTGGGGACTAGCATCAGTAAACTTCCAGAAGCAGTGTTAGAAATCAGGGATACATGTTGGACATTAAACTGCGTGTTTTGGGGTACAAACAATATTGTAAAACAATGCAGGAATTATGTTGAAATTCCAATACATAAATATTTTAGTGTTTTACAGCAGCAAGCAAGAACCTGTGCAATACAGAAATACTGATATTTGTACAAGAGCATGCAGCCACTCCCTCCATGTGCCTCATATCTCCTGCTTGGTTAACCCTCACTATAAGACAGAGTTTGAGCTTCTCTTCTCCTGAATAATGCACATTCTTTGGTGAGCAGGAGTCCCACAAAGACAGGGATACTGTCTAAGTCCAAATTGGCCCGTTTCATCAGTTAAAATATTTATGACCCATTTCAAAAGCTGCACATTGAATTGCACTTCTGGTTTTTACATGTTTGTTTTGGTCTGAGTTGCTACTGCGGTGCATTCCCTCTTCAAAGTAAAATAACACTTTTAGTATGAGTCGTGATTGATGCACTCAGATTCATGCATAACACCATGTACAGTTCTAAGTGGAATTTCTTTGCTTTTAAGAGGGAAAAAGAAGAACAATAATAATGGACATGTTTCAGACTGACACCTCTGCCTTCATGACGCTGGCTGACTCTAATGTGACAATCGCTTCACGTTGGCTGTAGCAGCTGCAGGTGATTGATTGGTGAGCAGTTGGGCACAAATAGACAGAAAATACTGGCTTCCTACTCAGGTGAAATTATTACACAATGTCATCTTTTGTAATTTGTGTTGCTTTTGTTGTTGCTGTTCGTAAAGCATTCATCATTGCCGATAAAGCAGAAGCAGTAAGGGACACGTATCTTTCTTTTACTGACTAAATGCTCCTTCTTTAGCATGGATTCACATGTACTTTTTAAATCATTATCCACAGGTGAAAGATCATGGCTGGCATGTGCATTGGGTGGAAACTAGGGTTACATAACCGATGTTCATTGACAGATTTAATGCACGCAAAGGGCACTTTTATAAGATGTTAAGTGTGTCACTTTTACCAATCAGAGAAATAACAATAAAATACGAACTGTAACTTCACACAAGAACAGTTCAAAATGAAGTGTTTTCAGGACAAAGTTCTTCTTTCAAGGCCAGATGTTGTATCCTAGGCAACTGGGCTGGAAACTACGGTACTCTGCAGAGAGAAAAGTACAACGGTGGGTAATTGACTGTGAAACATGGACATGGAGAAGCACAGTACAGATGCCCTGAAAGGCCACAGCAAGAACTCTTTGAGGAACCGATTTATATTACATTGCAATAATATTTGCATTCCATCTGACCTACGGAGCAAGGCTGAGATGCATTACCCTGGCAGACCTCCGCTGGTTTGAAGAAAAGTACGAGTCAGTGCACTTTCAAATGCATCTCTGCTGTGGTTGTAGGCACGTCTGTGCTTCGGTTGTTCGGACTTTTGCTGCAACAAAGTTTTGATGGACAACACCGCAATCACATGTAGTGGTTGAATTAAAATACCTGCATTTCAGAACTACTGTAGTGTTTGTACATATTAGCCAAAGAAGCCCAGCAGGTCTGAACAGAAGCATCTGGACATATCCATCAAAATATAGACTGAATCGCAGTAGAAGTTGGAACAATAACATCTGCAGCTACACTCAGAGCCTGCAGATGGATCTTGTCGCAGTTTGGAACTTTTGAATTAAACAATAGGCACTAAATGTTGGAAATTTTCTACAATATCTGCAAATTATGATCACTGGAATGGTTCAGCATGCCACCTTTTATGCATCAAAAAGAATGAAAAGTACATTGTCTGGAAATATAAAAGCAAAAGGAGTGAAACAAATAACTTATTTTTCTTATTTTTTACAAGTAAAAAAAGAAAGAAAATGAGACCATTTTGCCTGTGAAAAAAGGGGTATTTAGAGTTTCATCTTAAATTGTAACATGAATTTTTATAAACAGCATTGTTGAAAAAGAAGCTAGCTATTCCCTTAAAATGAGCGCAGGGGTCCTTTATTTGTGCTTGCATTTATGTATGCATTCCAAATATGTGACCTAGAGTGTATGGGGGGAAAAAATGCACATGAAGTGTCAAAACAGAATCCAGTAGTGTTGTACTAAGAATATGTTTTTGTCCTCTAGTCCTCACCATGACATTTTTTTTTTTTGTTTGTTTGTTTGTTTGTTTTTATCTTCATCACTCAGAACTGGAACCATCTCTGTTGCAGCGGGTATAGGTGGGCTATCTAGAGGCAATGGTAAATTATTCGGAAATGTCTCGATACTTACTTCAGCAACCTCAGTAACTTAAACTGTCATTTTAATACCACATTGTTTTACCACCTTCCTCACATAAAGAGTTTCACATTTTCTGCCTCAGAATATGATAATCAGCCCAGTCAGGAAATGCCATTAATTTCTCCACTTGTCCAGAGTGGGCTTTGAAACCTGCTCTTTGATGAATGATTCATCTGTACATGAAATATCAAACTCGCCAGTTCATTATACTACTCCCACACACACACACACACACACACACACAAACATGCTAGTTGTCTCTTGGGGAACAGAAGAGTATATCTTTGACATTGAGTAAAAACAATTCAGATCTTGTTCAGTGGGAGCTTTGATGATGTAACAACACAGAGAGCTAACATCACAGTCACATACTTACCAAGGATGATGGTAATTCATGTCATGTACAGTAGCTCAAAGAGCCGAGTACAGAAGCGACTTTCCAGTTAAGATCCCCCTGCAGCCTCTTTGTTTAGTAGCTGTGATATTTTCATTCATACAGTCTGTAGACTTGCCATGACATCCACAAGCAGCCATGGAGGAACAGTTGCACAGTGGGTGGATAAAAATCACTGTGTTAATCTGATTTTCACATTGCTGAACTGGTTATAAGAGGAGAGCCCAAAGTAAGTCCACGAGGGCCACAATCCTGCAGGTTTTCCATGT
Organism: Telmatherina bonti; assembly: GCF_933228915.1. Classification (NCBI taxonomy): domain Eukaryota; kingdom Metazoa; phylum Chordata; class Actinopteri; order Atheriniformes; family Telmatherinidae; genus Telmatherina; species Telmatherina bonti. Next base: position 8,403,695 of record NC_136631.1, read on the forward strand.
ATCCCTGTTCCAACACACCTTACTCCAACTAATCAGTCATTGTGCAGAACATCATTGGCTGTTGGATCCATTTAATAGAAGCCAATATAGTGCTGGGCAACCCTGGGTTTTTTATAAATTCTTATATTTGGATTAAAACATGGCCAGCTTTGCTCAACATTAGTTAGTATTTTGAATGAATAAACTGTAGGGGTGTTGGATTTAATTGTTTGAACATTGCATTACAATGTATATGTGGATGATTATGTATCAATGTGAACTGTGAAACATCAATTATGTGTAATATAATATATTAGGGCTGCCAAAATTAGTGGATAAGTCATTATGTTGAATACCAAAATAGACTGATTTAAAAATCAAGATATAATTTATTTTTCAAAGCCTTGTTTTTCTCTCAAACAGCCGCCGTGACTCCAGATGTCTTGTCTGCCTTTTTACCCTTGAAGCTCACGCACACCCATAACTATACCCATAACTATAAGAGCAATGAGCATAACCTGGACAGTTGCGGTAGTCGGGGTCAGCTGTGGTGTTACTGGAAAACTTCTGCAATCAGTTTTCTACCATAAAACTAAGCAGTCACACAGAAAATGCATCCGTATTGACATATTCATTGTCTCAATAAAATGAAATAACATTACACATCAAAATGTATACAAACCAATATGTTTCGGCTAATGTGTATGGAAAACACTATCGGTAAGCTAGCAGTTAGCGTGCCCAAACAGACTACACGGATTAAAGCAGCTTTGTCCAACAAATGTTTTTCTTAGCAATATTTTCTGTGTTCATTTACAAATAAACCTGAATGTTTCAGGTCATAAATGAGAACATGAAAAATATACTGTCTGAACTGACTATGGAAAGACTAAAGGAACAAAACACATTGCCTTGCTACAAGAAATCTCACCATTGGAGGGCAGCTTAACAATTTCTGAAACACAGGGTCATAGTGAATCTGGATTTTCCGTCAAAGAAAAAATGAAGTTAAATAATAAATTTGAAAATGGCATTATTGTTTATATGTTCATGATTCATGTCAACATGAGGACAAACAGTGATTTCTGAGATAATGTCTCCATTGAGTGATAAAGAAAGTAGCAATGTGCAGTAAGAGAAAACTGCATCATGCTGAGTAATAATACATCACAGAAATAAACTAAATTGTTAGTGAGATAATAATAATTAAATTGTAACACCAGGGAAGAAGCGCAGCTGTAAGAAGTAGAGACAAAGACCTCAGTCTCTTTCTGCATTAGACCTCTTCAGGTCAGCTATTTGTACAGAATGCCATTAGTGGGCTCATTGCTGAGAGATGCCGATACTTTCTGAACATTTTCACGCCATCCCACCTCATTTTAAATGGATCTGGAGACTGTTGCATCTGGATATTTCTCTTCAGTGTCTGGAGTTCTTTTATACGCCACTGCTTGGTGATCATATGATCTGCGTACTGTTTGTGTGGCACACCTGAAATAGGATTACCACATTTATTTGAGCTTGTATGGAGAATATATTTAGTGGTTATTTCAGTTATAATATTTCTTCTAAACAGTAAACCATTTGTTTTCTCTCTTGTTGCTCTGGGAGAGGTAGAGGTGTGAAAGTGTTTTTACTCAGATGCTATCAGAGAGTATCTCTGGAAACTTTAAATTTATTTTGATATCCACAAAACTGGGAATTTAAAGCAAAATTTTAACTACCTCTCAAAGTTTGTATAATTGTTGCAGAAGCTACTCTTTATTCATTGTTCTTTCATTATTTGGTGATCAGTAATTAACTTTTTTTTGCCTTTGCAGACCCATGTTTAATGGAGAAACATGAACTAAAAATGACTCTTCAGCATGAACATACAGAACCAGAGCAGAAGTGGTTCAGATGGTAGAGGAGGTCCTCCAATCACATTTCAGTCAGTGTGCCTCTGGGAAGCTTTAGCTACACATGTAACTTTCCACCACCTCGTATGAATAAGGCACGAATGAATAATGGATTTACTGTAAAACGCTTTGGGTGCCTTAAAGGACCATATAAATTATGATTATTGCTGGCAAGTAAGGTGTTGAGATTCCATACAGGATTTAAACTGTATTGGAGTGGAATAAACTGGATTTAATTTTGTTTTATTTAATTGAATTGAACCCTCAGTAAATTTCTTCCCATAACCTGTGGAGAGACGTGAGGTGATTGCCGTTGTAAAGAACAAAAAGTAGTCCTGGAATGGTGCAAATCCATCCACCCATCCATCCATCCATCCATACATACATCCATCTGTACATCTGTACATCCATCCATCCATCCATACATCTGTACATCCATCCATCCATACATACATCTGTACATCCATCCATCCATCCGTACATCTGTACATCCATCCATCCATCCGTACATCTGTACATCCATCCATCCATCCATACATCTGTACATCCATCCATCCACCCATACATCTGTACATCCATCCATCCATACATACATCTGTACATCCATCCATCCATCCGTACATCTGTACATCCATCCATCCATCCATACATCTGTACATCCATCCATCCATCCGTACATCTGTACATCCATCCATCCATCCGTACATCTGTACATCCATCCATCCATCCATACATCTGTACATCCATCCATCCACCCGTACATCTGTACATCCATCCATCCATACATACATCTGTACATCCATCCATCCATCCGTACATCTGTACATCCATCCATCCATCCGTACATCTGTACATCCATCCATCCATCCGTACATCTGTACATCCATCCATCCACCCATACATCTGTACATCCATCCATCCATACATACATCTGTACATCCATCCATCCATACATACATCTGTACATCCATCCATCCATCTGTACATCTGTACATCCATCCATCCATCCATACATCTGTACATCCATCCATCCATCCGTACATCTGTACATCCATCTGTACATCTGTCCCTTCATAGGCAGGGGGTTCAGCAGCAAGACCAATGCCCCCATCTCCACGGTAACACTGTTCAGCTCTTTCTGATGAGATCGTTCTGATTCCCCAAACTGCCTTTGGAAGAAATCAGCTACTTTTACGTGAACAAATGTGTCATCTATCTCATTGAAATCAGTCTGATTAGAGATTCCAGCTGACAGCTAAATAATGTGATCTGATCCGTTGTATTTGTATGATGGACAGATTTAACAGGACTGCAATGCTTTTGGGATGTGCAGAGGCCGCTTGTCAGGAAAACGTGTTTGTTGTTTGTTTGCACAGATACAACATCTACCAATAAATAATCAGAATGAGTGTAGAAATGGTTACTTTTGCCTGCTGATTTAATCGTGAAAAGGATTAAATCACCTCATCTCAGTCCGATTGAAAATGCCTCCTGCTGCAGTGTTTACGTGACACTTTTTTTTATTTATGTGATCAGATTAAAAGCGGTTCGTGTCAACATAGCAATTCTAATATCCATTTAAGTTTACGGGGGTTATTGCTTGTTATGGTTTCAACATGTGTTACATGGTTTTGTCAGCATGAAACGGTGCATTAAGAGGTTCATCGTAAACTCTTTGTAAATTGTTGACTTTGACGGGAAAAGATCAGTGGAATCAGTACAAGGATACTTGCTTATATATCCCAGGACTGTGATCTTATTGTGTTTAGGTGTGAGATACCGTGAGAATCTCCCTCCTGTCTGTAACCAGACAACCTGCTGCTGCTCTGAAAGAGTGAAAATTGCATTCCCATCCCCACCTGGTCACCATGTTGTAATTATAGTGCAAACTTTTCCAGCTTGCTGTGTTTGAGCGGGAGCAGAGAAGTCCTACACATGTTGGTTTATTCTGCTGGGAGATTACTCTGTACCTTTTATACTCTTTTCCGTTTTCCAGATTGAAACTGAAGACAGATTTTAGAAGCCTTCTGCCATGTTGCTGGATGTGAAGTCGGTTTTTATCTTAACATGTTTGTTCATCATTTCAGTGATTTGCTAGGCGGTATTTTCTCAGCTGGTATTTTCTACTGCTGGTTTATTGTTGGACCAGCTCTTACATTCTCAGTCAGCTGTGTGTTTTATTTGTCAGAAGTTTTATTCTCTTGTCAGAAGTTTTATCTTTAGGTGAACTCTGACATGGCATAATGTCATTTCAGATGAATGAGGCTACTGTTGTCTGAATTAAAGAATACATAGCAAATAAATTTTGGCAAATGTTAACAACCCTGTTCCTGTATGGAGACTACAGTACAACCATCCAGTTTGTTATCAGAAAATATGATGGAACTTCTGGTTACTTTGCACAGTAAACATAAGGAGGATGTGTTACTTGTGTAGCAGCTAGTCAGGAAACAGAAACATGGCGAATCTGAAAAGCTCCACATTGTAAAAGTGGAGGTCATGCATTCAGTGACGCTGGTTTGTTTTTCTGTCTTTAGGCAACAGAACTCCAAAAGTTATAGATGAAATTCATGAAATGTTCAAGTAATCTCAGAAGTGGAATAAAGAACGAGTCATAAGATCTGAGGTGCCCAAGTCTGGTCCTCTACTATCTACTATCCTGCAACTTTTGGCTTCATCACTTCTCCAGTCTATGCACTAACATTTCCCCATCCACATGTCATTCAGCTCTGCAGAGGTCTGGTTGAGCCATTCATTTGTTTCTGGTCGGCTGGAGAAGGGATGAATCTATATGTTTCTGGAGTGTACATCTGGAGGACTGGACTCGGGGCCCCCTTCATTAGATTTTGGGGCAGATCTGGATCCCTTCCTGGATCCCAGAATTTATAAAGAAGTTTTTACTTTTGGGTGTTTTGCCATCAGAGCATCCAACTCATAAACTAAAGTGCATTCACTGACTGGCAGAGGTCTGCAATCTTTTCTCTGATTCTGGTATTGGTTGATTTCCAAACCGGGTATAAAGGTGTGTGAACAGTGATAATGACAGGGTGTAAAACAGGTGCTGGTTTAGGATAAGACCAGAACTTTTAACACAACTTTCTGCCAGATTAACCCCCCACTTTTGTTACATACTTCTGTAAGAGAAGTGGATTTCTGTGCACTTTATGTGAGTTCTTCTAGTTTCATAATGAAACAAACTAAAGCAGTGAGGCTGTTTGCAGTTTAAGGTTTATTAATTGTCTTCTATGCAATAATACATTTAATCTTGATGCATAACAACTGCATTTTCCCCTGTAAACACACAGACTGGTCAGTAAGTAGAAAGAGCTGCATGGCTGCTGGGTAACCATCACTACTGGAATATAAAACATTTATTCAAGTGGTGGGAAGAAGTCGGCACGACAGCTGAAACAAGACAGCAGTGAAAAGCCACCCACGGCTGGTTTGTGTCCTGAGCAGCTGCAGCCAGCGGCTAACGGATGCTTAATGTGTAGATGAACAAAATATGCTCATTTCATCTTAGAAAAACAAATGATGCTGCAGTAATTCCAATTAACCAGCATGTAAAGTTCCTGTTTTGTGAAAGCCAGCAGGTATGGCACCGGGTCATCAAGCAGCATCAACCCGCTGGTGGCAGCCAGGTCAGCTTTGTTACATAATTTATCTGAAGCAAAATTAAAATTAACCTTCCAATGTGAAGACCTTGACATCTTCCTCCCAAGGAGGTATGAAAAAGACTTTCTGAGCGACACTTTGGGCATCAAGGGCCAGGAGGGCAGGTGCTCAAGCACTTTCAGCTGCACCATCTGCACCTGCATGCTCCCACAACTGCTGAGTGGCTTTAATGAGGATTGTTGTAGCTCTGTGGCTTCTTCTTTCTTTCATGGGGTCATTTTTATTGGACTGAACATGTTAAAGTTCAGCGCGGTTCTTTATTATTTGGATTGGCTCACAGAGTTCAGCTTACTAAGGAAAATATCCTTTACTTTTTTTGTGTGACAAGGTTTAAAGAGTTGTCGTGCCAGACTATCTTGAGCCACCACGAAGTTTTCTGGAAAAAAAAAACCTTATATGTATTTTCTCAGGCTAAAAATTACAAGCGTTAAAATGATGCACAATTATAGACTTTTTTCTTTGTCCGTCCAAGCACACTTTTAAGTTTTCTCAAGTTGCTCTTGTTTTTTTGTTTTTTTTCAGTCTTTCAGACACAGTGGATGAGTTCCATAATTTAATTGCCTCCAAGACTTGAGTGTCACATTTACAAGTACAGCTGTGAATATGGTTGTGCTGTAGTCTCTAAATTAACATGAACGGAGTCATAATTTGCCAACTCCTTGCAGTTCAACAACAGCAAAAGCAGCAGCTCACAATGAGCCTTGCTGAGCAGCAGGGATGTGTCCCAATTGCAAAGATTTCTCTTTAAGTGAGTCATGTCTTATTCATAATTTCTGAATACCGGGCTTCCTTTCGAGAGGTGATGCTGCATGCTCCACTGGAGCTGCAAAGCTTCAAAGAGAGGCCACCAGTGTAAAACAGCACAATCGTTTTCATTGATGAGCGTCAGGGTAGCCCAGCTGTCATCTTGTTTGTCACTGTGCAGCCTTTCTAACCTGAGAAGACCTGAAGTCTCATCATCCAATTCTTTGACAGAAAACATTCTGTGTTCATCCTGAGACACAACTAGGGTTTCACTTTACATTGAATTAGGTGTACAAATGTCAAAAGAGCATCCATAACCTAAAGGTGGCTCCTAAACACTATCAGAAGGCATTACCCTCTGATGTTGCTCGTGTTTGGCTTAGCTGGTATTTCATCATATGTTGTGAAGCTGTCTGCAAACTATGCAAAGTTTACTCCATTACAGAAGCTGCATGTTTAACATCCAAAGAGGGGAGTTAAAGGAGACGCCTTTGATGTTTCAGCATCCTCATGACCTCCACGTAACTTTAGAAGCTCATTTCCATGTTAAACTGCTGCTTTAGGAATGGTATCGCGCCCACTATTTACATTTTTTTCTAACATTTTGCACATTATTTTGTCTAGAAGCATCTAATTTGTGCGGTTTTACTCTTAAATTTCGTGACAGGAAGAAGTTTGCTGAAACTTCCTTCTGAAGATGGCATTATTAGAAGCCTTAAGTTGAGATTCATGGGTAGACTTTGTGTTAATGAGCCGCATCCCACAGCTGGACTAAAATCCCTGCCTGTTTACAAGACAGGGTTTGTGCCAAGAACATACTGTAATACATGACAAATGCAGAAAGCTCCTTAGAAACAAACTAACCCACTCCTAAAGCTAACGAGCACAGCAGGCAGCGCCTCAACAGGAGCACTTAAATCTGCTTTCTCGATTTAACCTTTGTGCCTAGTTTTTATAACCAGATTTAATCCTCATCAAAATATGAAGCCTCTAATAATGTTCTGATTTTTTTTTGTTGCCACTCTCATTAAAAGAATGTAGCCTTGTATCCTTGGACGTGTCTGTAAGATAAACATGAGGTGGGAAGGCTGAATTGTTGTGTACAAGTGCGTGTGTTTCAGGCTTTGCTTGCAATGTGTGTGGAATTCAGTGAAGGTCTTAATGAAAGTCAGAGTGCTTAGTGGACATGAGGGCTCCGCTGATGGAAATCAATGTGGTCTTTTGTAGCAGAGGGAGAGAGAGAGAGAGAGACTGATTCCAGGCCTCAGCTCCCTGATGTGGTGCTGGCAGACTTTGACATGCATTTAATGGCTCGTCACTGGGCTGGACAGGTAATCAATTTATTTAGGCAGTAATGTATGTATCCCTTGGTAAATCTTTAATTAATGGGAAAAAAAGAAGAAGACAATTGTGATGCAGGGGGCCACGGAGTATGAAAATCCAACAGGGTGAAAGGGTGGCTTCCTCATTTCCCTTTTAATTAGCTGCAACTGCTTGATACTCCAGCTACGTTTCATTCCAGTTCCAAATGTCTTTGTTAAGCTTAATCTTCCTGCTTCTATGACAAACAAATTAAAAATGTCTAGTTAGTCTGAATAAAGGCATTTTTTTATGACTGCAGTAAAGGCCACACCAGTTTCCAGGTCTGGCTGAGCCACAGAAATACTACCTGCACACTTACCCTGCTTCCACTCATCACAGGCAATTGGCCAGATTTCTGGATCATTGCACTGCTCTGAAACAAAGGCCACAAGCACCACATGCATCATGTAAAGTACTGCCCACTCTAAAGTATTTGTTACTCTTCTTCCTTTTGCTGTGCTGTGTCTCCACCAGCCCCTCCCTTGTGTTTTACTGACTGTTTTTTTAAGGAATTTGCAGGTCTCTAAGTCCAATCACTTAGATCTCATTAAAATAACTGGTCATTTTATGAGCATCAGTGATTTTTGTCTAGTTTTGGTGGTTAACCATCTCTCCAGGAGGTGTGTTTGAGGATGTTGCTTTATTTTAAAAAAAAATGGGGAAAAGTTGCAGATTACTCTTCCTTTTCTTCACACCTTTAGGATCATAGTAAGTAAAAGAAAAACAAACAAACAAACAAGAGGACTTGGCTATCAGAAAGGCACGTTCATGCTTTAAACCGCCAAGCATTTGAAGGATGAATGTGGATCATTATTTTGCTGAGCTGCTTTTTCTCTGATCGCATGCAGAGGATGAAGACATCTAAACAGCCGCGTCACAGCCGCCACTGACTGAAATCAAATCTTTGGAAAAAAAAAAAAAAAATCTTCTTCGAAAGTTTTTGTTACCTGTTGAGATTTAACACTGAAAGAATTCTAATTAAAGAAACGCTCCTTAAAGTTTCTCCAACTTCTCTGAAAATGAGCTCAGATTTCATCTGCTAAACACATGAACTGCTTTCACTCTGGTTCCTGGAAATGTTGGGACACTGAGTGAGCTTTGATTCGATGCAATTCGTTGCTGGGTACAGTGATGGAAACAGGAGCATCACTGGTCTCATTCCAGGCTCGAGCATCGAAGGATGTAAATGTATTTGTGATGTTCATTCTTCCTTCTTGTAGTGGCTGCAACATGTCCTGAAACGAATGAAAGTTTGCAGATACCACCAAGGGAGAGCATAAAATCTGTATGTGGGTGATTTTTCTTGCACTACTTTAATCATTTTGATGTTTAGCAGTAAAACAGGAAGTTGTTGTCTCTACCACATACAACAACACATCTACACTATATTAAGTTTTGTTTTTAGGTGAGTACTATCCTAAGTGCATCTACATATCAGTATGTTGTCAAAGGCACAGTCCTGCCCATTTACAGTGAGTGATGTTTTTATGCACTGTTCTTCTATCATTGACCTCATGTCACATTATAGATGTTGTTGTATGTTAATCAAACATGAACGGTACCGTCACAGTACAGGCCAGAGCACTGTAAATGTCCGAGGACCGTTTATCAACTCCATCAGCTTTATTGTCCTGTAATGAAGAAAATTCATGTTTACACACTTTGTAAAGATAAAAAAAAATTATCTTATTCACAAACTCTCATAATTTTCCCAATTTAAATTTTTTTTTTTTTTTTTTTTTTTTTTTTTTTTACTGATCTCTTATTAGCTTTGGGTTGAATTTGATTGGTTTTGGTTTGCAGAAGATGCTGCAGTTCATGTCACCTGTGAGGACAAAAAGCAACGTGCTATTTGTTTTATTTATTTATTATTTTTCCATTGCAGCATCCTTGAGCCTTTTGAAAGTCTCATATGTTGTGACCCACCATATCTGTCACTTGAAAAATGACTCTGTGAGCGGGTGCCCTGCTGACTACGGGGAAGAACATCCACAGTTTGGAAGTTCTTCCAGCGGTAAATGAAGCAAGGCCAGAGTCAGCTGAGCTAAGAGTCTGATAACCACTGAGTCTGGCTTTCTCTGAAAACGGCTCTTTGAGACCACATTGTGTGATCTGTCTGTTGTTGCCAGCAAGTAAAGCCATGGAATCAGCAAAGCTTAAGTGCCATCTGGCAGCATAATATCTAGAGCATCCAAAACCAGATGACTTTTCCTGAACTGAATGGGGGAAGACCTCACCTGTTGTAAAATGACTGCAGAGCCTTACTACACATTCTGAACAAGCACTCTGGATTTATTTGGTAGCATGATGAACTGTAAAAAGCAAACAAGAAACCAAACATTGTTTCTCCTGAAGAACTGTGAACGGTTTTTCTTGAGCATATTTTTTCTAAGTGCACAGTGAGGGTGATTTGAAGATCATTCAAGTGGCCATAAGGGAGAGGCAGAAGGGCATCTGCTGGAGTTGTCCTGTGACCGGACGCTGATTGTAAAATTCCAGCAGGTGTCTTCCATCTTTCCCAGAAGTCTCCAGAATTCCTGTGCGAAGGCTTGGAAATTCTTCTCCTCGTCTTTCTGATTTACTGATACCAGGTTACATTCTTCATACTTATTTCAGTAAATCAAAAATATTCAGACATGAAAACTAATGATAACTTCACTGAATAGTAACGACTAAATATTTCAGGTTTCAAAGCAATGCTAGTTATGTTATACTTACAAGTTTGTGTTTTCTTAATGTCATATATTCCAAAACAATGTTTGAAAACGGTTTCAGAATCCTGATGTTATGACTTTGTTTATGTTGTAATAATTAAATAGACAATATTTTTGGGTAAAAGACAATTGGAAACTTTCAGTTTGACAAAAAGTATCATCATTGGATTGTATATTCATACAATGAAGCATGGTGGTGAGAGTGTCATGATGTGGCACTTCTCAGCAGAGGAACACCAGCCACTTAAATCATGCTGCTTGGAAAACATTGCCGATAACATCTGCATAATAATAACCTGGGTTTTTCTACACATATGTAATGGTTTCTGCTTGGTTTTATATCAAAGATATGTGTCCCTCCTTGTTTTCATGGCATCTATGGACTTGAGGTAATACTTCCGAAACACTACTGCATTAAAAGTCCAATGAAACAGAGCTCTACACCAGTATCACCCGACTTGGCTGGACATCAGATTGGCAGGTTGTCTTTATGTTTTTCCATGTTTGGAGTATTTCTGATGAATTTGATCAAACTACTTTTACAGAGGAGGACAGAAAGTGCTGTGAAATGAACATGTAGTTTGACAAAACAAAAAATTAGAAAGGCGGCTGCATGTTTTTATGAGGATGGAGATTTTCTTGGGATTGGCTCTGTGTGGCCTTTCGCCCAACGACTGCTGGGATAGGCTCCAGCTTCCCTACAACCCTTCCTTGGACTAAGCGGTTGAATGAATGAATGAATGAATGAATGTCTCTTTGTGGGAAATGAGAGGGAAAAAACTCCATATTTGAAATGCCTTTTCATGTGATGAGAGAAATGTAATAAACTGCCAGACGCAGTGTTGTCAGCTCGTAGAGAAATGCCAAAGTGGCATCCAAAGTACAAAATTGATAAATTCTTTAAAAATTCATTTTATAATGATAAATAGCAATGTGTGTGTGTGTGTGTGTGTGTGTGTGTGTGTGTGTGTGTGTGTGTTGTGTGTCTTGTTTGTAGCTGCTGAGTGATGCCTCGTTTCATTTTTAGTTGATTTTTTTTCATTAAAAATATTACTTTAATGAATAATTTCTGATTTATTTTATTTGCTGAAGCTCATGGCTGATTTATTCCTATCCTATCCTGTTTATTCCTTACCTCACACTCAGTTTGACTTCCAAAATGTTGCTTTTTTTTATGTAAATACAATGTCCTCATGAGATAGCCCATCTTGGGGGGACTCATTTTGGCCTTTTGCATTGACAGTTTAATCATTTTATTTAACAACTAAATGGGGGGGTGTAAGAAGAGGGGTTAATCAAAGCTTTTGTGGCGGCTTGCTGCTGCACAGTGGGAATATCTGCACTGCTGCTAAATCAGTATCAGTTCCGTTATTATTCACAAGTGAACGAGCACAAGAGGTCCTTGTGTTGAAGAAGATGGAGAAGTGTTTTTCCTTGGCAGGAGCGGTGTTTTGTCAACCCTCTTGGACTATCCATGGAGTAAAGTGAGAAATTCGTGACACATTGCCCACATGCTTCACAATCAGCCAGGAAAACGCACTCCTATGGAAGTCACCCATCCAGCTCTTCAACCCCAAGCGGCCTGTCAGTCAGGAAGCCAGCCATCTCTCACAACAGCTGCTAAGTCAGGCAGTCAGTTCCCCCTGTGGCTCATCAGCTTTTCTAAAAGCTCCTCAGCAACCCACAGCCATCCAAGAAGTCAGCTCAAGCAGCATCCCGCTAGCTCATGTAGTTTCCAACCAGCCAGGCAGTTTCCCCTGACATCAGCAGCTGTTGAACCTTAACCAAGCCCCACATATGAACCGCAGTCAGCTCCTCTCATTTGGCATTCTGTCTAAAGGAAAAGGGTCCCAAAAAGGGACACCGGAAGGAGACAGCCTTATTCAGGCTTCCAGGGGTCCTTGTCCCTTTTTCCATCTTGTAATTATTTTACAATTTTAGGCATTTTAAATACACCATACAAGATGTCATGATGATTTAAGAGATGTAATTTATTGATCTGGTCTGTGTTTTAAAAAAATATAATAATAAAAAAAAAGTCATTTTTATTGGAATTATCAATTATTTTCAGTAAATTTCATTTAGATTTATTTTCATTGATGCCCTGAGACTACTGATTTGTAAGCTTTATGATGCAGAGCTGCCATTGTGACCAGTAAGTTATCGTGTTTTATGTACGTAGACCTTATCAGGATGTTAACATATTGTGTGTCATATTGTCTTAAAAAATGGTCTAAGTACTTATTTCAAGATTTTCTAAAAATACAAAAAACTCAACCAGATAACTACAAGAAACCAGCTTTTAATGTCTTTTATGAAAAAACCTTTTAAAAAGGCAATTCGGTCATGATTTTAAGGGGGTGGCAGTATGCAACTTTGCTGGTAAAGAAGACTACATATTTTCTCAGTCATGGCATCCATCATGCATCCTGCTTCTATTCCGAGTTCTCTGCTGTCAGTAAAAGTCAGTCCAGCGTTTCCTCTCTTTCTTGTCCTCTTCCTCCAATCATGTCTCTGCATTTCATGTCTTCACAGTACTCCTTCCAAACAGCCTGTGGTGTTGATATCCACTTGCTAGCGTGGGACATGGTGCTTTACTCTAACACAGCGAACGATGTGAAGTTTTATTTTTCAGTCTTAGGACACTATGGGGCTTTGGGATTGTAAATAATGTCATTATACCATAAACTAGTCAGAAATGCAGTGTTTTAGGATGGGAAAGTTACATAGTGCTAACTTTAGTACTTTAGTTAAGTTATATGCTGAAGAATGAATCCAAACCAGCTGACAATGATTAATTGAAAGAATTCCTGTCAGGATCTTGAACAGTAATCTTACAGTCATGTTAAGTAGAAACAAATCTTAAGTCGTCCAGTCTTCTTTAATCAAAACCAGAGTATTGTGTTCAATGCCATGAAAGGCAGCACTTACAATCAATTGCACTTTAAGGCTCATTTGAAATGGCAGCAGGATTTATGCAAGAGTCTCCTCTCTAGGCAGCGGTGTATTGGCCTGTGACTATGCAGTAATTATCCATGGACTAAGGACAAAATGAGATTGCATGTGTGTGTGTGTGTGTGTGTGTGTGTGTGTGTGGGTGATGTGTGCGTGGGGGTACAAGAAGTATAGGAGAAAGCTGTTGCAGGTACTTTACAGTACAACACTTTTGTTCGATCTTGTGATAATTAGTCTTTGAGTTTGGAAGGTGAGGACAGAGTCAAAAAACATTAGACAAACCTGCTCACAGGTAATTATGCAGCCTATTGATATCCAATAACCGATTCATAAAGCTCTTTTGGACTTTTTAATGGTGACTCTACTGCAGTTGATATTGTACAAACTGACTGATGTTTATCTGCAGCTTCGCTGACTTTGATGTTACAGTTTCAAGGTGAATTTTTACTTACGGTTTGTTAATAAAGTAAAAGGAGTTTCTTCTCATCAGACTGAAATGATTCAAAACACAATCTGTTCACATGTAATCCAGGAAGTGGACTGAACAAATGGATAAAAAGCAGCACATCATGGAAGCTTAGGAAACCATGGAAACTAGAGATGGTAGATGGACACATTAAGGTGCAATCATTATGTGACCGAATGTCTCAACGTTTAAATAATAGATTGGATATTTTGTACTTCATGCTTCTATAACATGTGTTCTGAAAGTAAAATGAATGCTTGCTGTCTTTGCAGGTGAGCCTCTAGAGCACAGGACTGCTGAAGGGTACTGGAGCTTCTCCTGGGTAGCAGAGGACAAACTGAGTTTCCCAAATGACACCATGCCCAAGTCAGGTGAGTTGGACGTTGTCAGCCCCCCTTAGACAGACGGACAGGTTGAGGCACCTCTGCTCTCTTTCAAGTCTTTGCACTCAATTGGCCTCGACATTTAGCATAAGCTTTCTCTCAGCACGCATGAACGTCTTTGCCTTACCTGCCCTCGATCATCAGACCCATCACAGTTACAGAGCAGTGCCCCCTGACCCCTCAAGGACTCGGAAAAATCCAGTTTTAACACTATTACACACATCTCTTCGTGAATAAATTAGTTTTCAGTGATCTATTTTGGAGAACTGTGAGATTGTTATGCAGTAAAGATGGAATAAACAAAAAGCACAAAAACCAAATGTGAAAAAAAAGTTTGTCAGATCCAAGATTGTAACTTTGCAAATATTGGCAGGAATGCGAGCAAGGATTGTGTTTAAAATACAAAGAAAAAATATATATCTCATTTAATGAGAAGAAATAACTTTGTTCATTTTGAATCAAAGCAGGACTTAACTGAACTTCAAATGACTGAAATCATTGAAAAGCTGGTTAAATTATTTCGATGCTTGTCATATAAATGTACTCCCAATCTAACTTTCTATTCTATTCTATTCTATTCTATTCTATTCTATTCTACAGTCATTTAGCAGACGCATACATGATCATACCACATCGGGGGGCAATTTAGGGTTCACTGTCTTGCCCAAGGACACTTCGGCAAATAGTCAGGGGAAGCCTGGAATCGAACTCCCAACAAGCCGACTGCCACCCCGCTCTGTGATGACTTTTAAAAGTTGCATTTCAATTATAAAGACAGTTTCTATTATCTTAAAAAGCAAGTAAGAGAAGTAAACTCATTATCTTAAACAGTTAAAATGATGTGATGTCTGTGTGCAGCTGTGGTTCAGCCACCTCCACATGCACAGCAGCTAAAGCTCTTCGCTGTAGCTGGCCTTGGTTGAGTCCCAGCCTGGGGCCCTTTGATGCATGTCAGCACCTCTCTGACCCACTTTACTGTCCAGCTGCTGTCAGATAAAGGCCACTAGAGCCCAAAATTCCCTTAAAAAAGGTTCGATCATATTTTTAAGTCATTTGTATTTTTTCCATTTAAGACTATTCTAGGTTTGTTTCAGTGCTCTGCAAAGACCTCTCAGTCTACTAACTGAAGATCGATGCTTTCATCTCTGCTTGCCCACGCAGGGAGAATTAGCCACGTGTTCTTGTTTTCCACTCACTGAGGAAACATCATCTCATCTCATCGCATCATTTCTTCTCACCTTGTCTGAAATGCAACACTTTTAAATGAAACAAAAGACTGAGTGAGATTTTGCAATGTCACCTGTTTAAAAGAATGTATGTTCAAGTTAACAGAATGGATATTAATAAATTATAAATGATAAAATATCAATATTTAAAATACAATTAAAATATTATTAATATAATAGCAATCATAAATTATATTAGATTATTAAAAAATTATATATATATATATATATATATATATATATATATATATGTGTGTGTGTGTGTGTGTGTGTGTATATGTGTGTGTGTATATATATATGTATATATATATATATATGTGTGTGTGTGTGTGTGTGTGTGTGTGTATATATATATATGTGTGTGTGTGTGTGTGTGTGTGTGTGTGTGTGTGTATATAATGTGTGTATAAGACAGAATTTTAAATGTATTTGAACTAAATATCTTTTGAATATCAATATAATGAAAATAAAATTGTACTTATTTTATAATGTAGTTTATTAAATACAAACTATGTCCATGTAATGTTTACCAAACCACAGAGTGTAATGTGAGGTTCTCATTCTTTACAGGTTGTAATATAGTCATTTTACTGGTCTGGCTTACTGGAGACCACATTTTGCTCAGTCTGGAACCTGAACCAAAATATAAATTGACACCCTTGGACAAGGGTAGTACATGCTGTATAAAAGTCATTCTCACTGAAGGAAGGGGACAAAACATCCTTGGAGAACAGGGAAGTCAATGGGGGGTCCTTTGGGAGGGGAGACCCTGTAGTGGAGCCCCTGCTTGGATGCCTCTCCTCTGAATGAACACTGGTGCAAAGTAAAGAAAAAGTAGTAACACAGATAAACCAAACAGAGGTCTGGTGTGGCACTCCAATGGTGGCTGGTGCTGCCTTCAGGAAAGGGTGCTGATTTGAGGGGGGGTCTTTGTATCCAACCAAATAATTACTAGAACCTGCCTTATAAGCCTGCAAATGGCTGAACCAATTATTATCATTATTGTTATTACCTTTGTTATCATTAGTCTTACTTTCATTTGTATTGCAACTGGCTCTCATAACTGTCATGGATATTCAAATGACACTTGACTATACTGGCTTTTCTTTCTTTGTTTGTCATATTTTCTGTTTAATTTGATGTCTCTTCTCCTTCTTGAACAACACTTTTGCATAATTACACATCAACACACTGTTTGTCATATTAGTCTTACTTTCTTTGCTTTTTACATGTCTGTAAATGTTCAACACAATCACAATTTAAACAAGTAAACAAAAAATTTAAAAGAAAAAAACTCAACGGGGGGCACAATGTTGAAGAACAGCTGGTCTCACAGTGCTGTTCTGGTCATATGACACATACATTATACGGACATTAATATTCAAAGTCCTGACAGCACCAAAGTGTCCTCCACCTGTTAAAGACACATCCTATGCTGTGAATGGCTGGTTCGTGGCTTTACCGGCTTGTGGACGTGGCAGTATGCAGCTGACCTACTGTGGATATTTGCTTTAGAGAACAGAGTACCCAGCTGTTTTTGAATAAATCATCCCATGATGCAACGTGCCAACAACATTTTCTAGTTATTTCCTACAATGACAGTGTTGACCCCCCTTGTCTATAGTATGCTGGCAAACGATGAGAGACGTTCCACCGAATGGTGATTAGTGAACCCAACGTGATGTGGCTGGAGAAGGAAGGATCACATCTGGGCACTAAAAGTCAGATGACTGCAAATGCAGAATAATTGCACATCTCACTGAAGCAAATGAAATGCTGATTGAACAGACAAAAAAAAAAGTCCATTTAACTGGTTTTCTGTGTAGTTTGTTTGACTGGACTCTATTCAGTTTGGAAACCTCACCATGTGTCTCTGTGCATGTGCCGACTGAACATAAACTGGATTTAATACAGTTACTTCGGTTGGGAACTTCAAATGCTGTACGAATGGCTGCTGTAGCGTTTTGTCACACAGAAGAACATCGGATAGTGAGAGGGGGTGGGGGGGGCTCTGGAAAGGACAGGTCACAGCAGCATGGCTTGGTGAACATGGCTTGAGGCTGCAGTGATAGATCTCAGCTCTCCCCACAGCATCTGCTGTCTGCTGGCATTTGTCAGCAGCTACAAAAGCCAACACAGACTGACTGGACACTTGCCACCAGCTGCCCCCATAGTCTCTCTCCATCCCCCTCCTCCTTGCTTCCATTAGCAACCTTTAACTGCAGCGGCTGCAGGGAAAGCCAACGTTGTTATTTAAATCTCTGTTGGTAAAATGACTTGTTTGCCACTTCGAGTTAGTGAGCTAATAAACATCAAAGACATCCTGACATCTCCTGCTTTTCATCCGGAGTGCTGACATCTTTTGGAGGGAAAAAAAAAAAACAGAGGGGCAAAGTCATTGCTGTTTTCTCTTTCGCCAAACACTTCCCATATGGGTTCTTCATCACTCCAGACTGAATGTCCTCGTTGAGATGGATGGTCCTGGTTCCGGTTTGGCTGCCAGCTGCAACACAAGCTCTCAGATGGATGCTGGCCACTTGAGGAGCTACAATGGAACATCTGCCTCAATCAGCCAGTAGTGTTGTCATTGTGTAATGAGACACGGTTGTACGGTAAAGCACATTTTCAAAGTCAGGGGGGTGTAAAGCGGTTCAGGTGTTTTTACATGGTAACCAGGTGGGCTCTTGTTGTTCTTTTTCCTGCATGCAGGTGCTTTCCTCCATTTTCACAGTTTCTGGTTAAACAGTAAATAATTTGAATCAAGCTTCCTTAAACGCATGTTTTCATTGTTGAAGGTAAAATGTTTCATTTTGTGGTGGCGCAAGTGCACAAACCTTTGGTTTGAGATGCCATTGTTTGCAGCAGTTTTGGTTGTTTTTTTGTTGTTTACTGGCATTGGTCAAGGCCCACAGCAGGTGAATACTTGCTTCAACAGCTCATTAACACTGGATCAAATTCAGCTGCCTGTTTAAAAACCGCTGCAATATCAGTGCAGATCAATCTTCAAAAATATAGTATTGCATCATTCACCTTGAGGTAAATGTGTTGTGTTGACCACTCTGCTATCTTAGATAAATATGTGTCATTTGCAGTCTGTTGCACTGGGACAATGACAGGAGACAACCAAACACAGTTTAACTCGAGTTACTTTGTGAGCTCGAAGCGCTCAGAGCGCAGACCTCTGCCAAGCCATGAGGTCACTCACCCGAGAAAAGCCCCAAAAGGCCCAACAGCCCACCCGTTTACCAGCCCAATGTCAACACTTGTATGTACTTCGAGCTAAAGTCAACATCTATTTCCATCATCAGGATGCCACATCTTATTTACAATCACTGACCCTGGAAACGTAACCTTTCGTCACAATTCTTATTGAATTTGTGAAAAATGAAGAAGCAGGATGTAGGCAGGTGCAAGAATTTAAATATCAATCAAGTAAAAGCAAAAAATGGAAAATTTAGGCACATGGACTTGGTAAAGGACAGCAGAAGAAAATGATGAAACAAAGGAGACTTGAGAAGATCTGGAGAAGAGAAACTGAAACCAAGCAGTATAACTAGTCTGAGAACCAACAAGAAGCAGGTAAAGTGGGTTAGTTAATAAAACCAGGTAAACTTATGACAGGAAACAAAGCAAAATAGGATACACAACTAAACACCTACAAAATAAAGTAAAAAAAGAAAAAAACAGTCATCGTCAAATGGATTCATACCCTACCATTAAAGGAGAAAAACAGCTGCCTGTGAAAAAGTTTGACATTGACAAAAGTCATATACAATATAAATTTCATGAAAATTATCCCATTATTTTCTAATTCTGATTCAATTAAAAGATTTTTATTAAAAACAAACAAATATGGAAAAATAATACATGTTACATCATTCATCAACTAATATTTAGTTGAACAATTATTTGATGTTTTCGCTCCAGTCAGGTGTTTTCTGTACCTCTCAGTCAGACTCCTGCCCCTGTTGGCAGCTATTTTGTCCAACTGTTGGGACAAAATGCTATAATTTGTCGAGGCTTTGATTTGTTTGTTTTTGTTTTGTTCTGTTTTTTTCAACTCAATTAAATGAAAATAGCAGTGTCTTATATCATAGAATAATAATAATAATAATAATATAATAGATATATAATTTATTTATATATATATATATATATATATATATATATATATATATATATATATATATATATATATATATATATATATATAGTTTTGTATATAGTTTACTGTGAGGCGCATTATTGTGCTTCTGAAGCACAATTTGTTTTAAAGAAAAAAATCTCTACTATAATCAACATAGTGTTGTCAAAATCGCGAAGCCACAAATTATTATAAAATGTTTCTGGTATAGGAACAATACTTACAATAAGATTATGTACGAACTGGTTAAAAGACCGAAGATACCTAAAACCGTGGCAGCCAGAAACATTTGAATAACATCTCAAGTGAGCGACTGCAGCTGTCAAAAGGCCAAATTCTTTTCCATGATTTCTTTTTTCCCCTGTTTCTTTAACATTTTGAGGGTTTTCAAGCTTTGATTGTAAAGAACTTCTTAGACCCCCTGCCAGCATGACGTGTTTGTAGTGGTGAAGAGTGGATGATATGGATAAGGCAAGATGAGTTCACAAGGAATGGCAAACCTGACTTTTGACTTTGATCCTTTCAGATCTGGAATAAAAAATCTGTCATATGAAGTTCAGCTAAAATAAGTCAGCTCTTACTTCTTTCACACGGAACGTCTTTCATCTTTCAATTAAATGTCAACTATATGCAGGGGTGCTCGTAGGGTTTAAAGATGGGAGGTCCCGGCCCCTCATGAGATGACAGATAAAGCTGCCCCTTTCAGCCAGCAGTGAAAACATGAGTTACAGTGTAAAAAAGCAGATAATAAGAGCGGTTATTGTTATAAATTTTAGTGAATGTAACGTTATTTTAGACATGCAGCTAGGGGACATTGCTATGACCATATGTTGCTTCTTCAGAGTTCTTCTTGATAAAATATTACAAATGCCACAACAGCTGCATACAGTCATACTCAGGTGTATTTGCACCCTTCTATTAAACAAGGAGAAAAAAAAACAGCTGTTACTGACATAAGTTGAAATTGACAAAAAAAAAAAAAAAAAAAGAAATTATAAATAAAAAATTTATGAAAATCCCAACATTGCTTTTGAATTGTGGGTCAGTAGGAATATGAAAATTAAAATCATCATGGGACCACAAAAATGAATATTTTTTTCAGAATAACCATTTGAGGTGTTCACTGCAATCGGTTGATTTCTGTAACTCTGTCAGACTTCTGCAGCTGTCTGCAGGTATTCTGGCCCAACGCTCATTAGCAAAGTGCTCTAAACTGTCTTGGCCAGTTAATATGATGATTATTAGTTTCAATTGTTCTTTTAAATCACAGTTAAAAAGCAGCATCTCTTTTCATTAAATTATAATTTAGCTTATTTTAATTTACTATTTCTTTTCAGTTTGTAGTTATTTTAGTGACTGTTGGAAATAGCCTGTACCACACCTAATTCCACTTTGAACAACTTGCAGATCTGTTCATTTATCCATTTTCTATACCTGTTTTACGTTAAATTGGGTAACTAACCACACTCTAAGGGTGAATATAAACTCACCAATTTACAATTTCTTTCTTTTTTTTTTTTTTTTTGGCAGTGGGAGAGAGTCATGCATGCACAGGGAGAACATGCAGAGTCCTCATGAAAAGCCCCTGGCAACTTAACCCCTTGGCATTTCTGCAATCCTACATGAACACACAAATCATCGTGTATGCAACCCATTGGAATGTCAAAGGGTTAAAACACACATTTCTGCACTGGAGACTCAACCAGGATGTAGTTTTCACTCTATGGTTGAATTTTCAATAAGAATAAGTTGAGAGAGAATTTAAAGCTCAGTGAATCTGTTCAAATGGAACCATAGAAAAGCAGATAACTCTGCATTTAGTCTTCAAACTCTAAACTTATTGGTCTATCTGAACATTTATTACTGACGTGAAAAACGAAGAGATGCTGTGTTCTGTTCATCAGAAGCTTCCTGTGGGTACCTGTTTAGTGTCATCTCTGTGGATGCCAAATGCTAAATCCACAGTTCAAAAAGTTTCTTCATCAATCTCTGGATCAGTTTGGTCACTTCTTCATTACAACCATTTCAACAGCCTGAATTTAGCAGTAAAATCCCAGATTTCTGACTTCTGTCAAGTCCTTCAGACTTGCATCCTCTCCCTGTCCTGTCTCGGTCTGTTTATAGGAGGCAGAATAATAAATATTTACACTTTTTAATTGATGAGAACAAAAAACAAACAAAGCTCTTTCTCTGCTTTCAGGGCTAAACCAAAAATAACATGAAGAATTTAACTCCACAGGGATGGCAAATCGTTTTTTGTTTTTTTTGTTTTTTTATTAAAACACGACACGTCTGATGAATGACCTCATGAATGTGTGTAAACGTTTTAGTGATATTTGAGTTTTTTCAAAACGTTTATTTTTTCTACATGACCATACGTGGGCTGGTGGACTATCATCATCAGTATTTTTATTGTGATAATTGGGTTTTGTGCTGTTTTAAGAATAAACAACACTCCAATCACTAAAGCCAGTTATGGAGTCAGTACATGTATAGTTTTTTTTTTTTTCCAGTGGGGGGCATGAGAGCATTTTGGAGTAGCTCCAGACTTCCTAAAATAGGTCTAAAACTGGCCTTTTAAATATCTAAAGTAAAATATATTTACTTTCTGCTGAGATATGCAGATACATGACATTCAAACTAATTTTTCATTTTCAAATCAAAGAAGAAAACAAATTATTTTGGAAGCACGGCTGATCGATATCAAATCCTTCTGGATGACAGAAACCAAAAAAATGAAATGCATCCTTTTCTATTCATCTTCACCCCAGACATCAGAGAAAAAAATCCTGTCCCCATCCTAATTCTTGTGTTTGTTAAAATCACATGCTGCTCTGATATCAATCTGTGCATGTCTGATTGAAGGCTCCAGCTTTCCTCAGAAGAATCACTTTGCTCCGTATGTCTGTTTGATAAAAAGCAAACATGAGCTCAGATAGAAAACATCTCTGTGTCATCAGTAAATAAACATTTTCAGTGAAGGTTTTCCAACATGCTTTAAGCTCCTTATCCTAAAAAAAAAAAACAGATGCAATTTACCTCATGTCTGCATCCATTTACCATCCAGCTTCTGCTTTCCAGAATGCCTCATCATATAACTGCATGATAGTCCACCAGCCCACGTATGGTCATGTAGAAAAAATAAAGCAAATTCTAGTTCCAGTAAACTTTTCAGCAGGTCATTATGCAGATTAATGGTCTGTTGGTATCTCATCACTTTCCTGCAAACACGTTTTCATTCTCCTAAAATTAACCATTTACATCTACTGGGCTGTCTATTCATGTTCTGTTCACCATCTCATGGCTTAAACTGATGAAGACGTTTGGATGAGAGATGAAACGTCATCAAAAACTAAGAAAGATTAAGTCAAGTTGACAATATTCAGGCTCTTACAACTCGAACAACACTGCTTGTGATCTTAGAGAAGCATTTGTAGCCCCTCCGTCTGGAAAAGGTTATATGAATATTTTTAAACAAGTTGGACTCCAGTATTCTACTTTAAAAATGGAATTATTATTCATAAGCAGATTTCATAATAATTACAAGTGTCGAAATCCAAGCAAGTTCACGCCAAGGTCGGACCATGTAAAAACTTACAGAAACTGAGAAAAAAAAAAAAAAAAAACGATTCTACTGGTCTCAATTGGCTTGTTAAATATTGAAGTTCATGTCAGCAGAATTAGAGAAACAGTAAATAAGTAGGAGTTGCTCAGAAGGGTTGCAGCAGAAAGCCTGTTCTGTCTAAAAACATGGCAGCACTGCTGAGGTTGCAAAGCTGCAAATGTACAAACCGAAAACTTCTGCAACAGTATGGATCAGATTGGTCATAATGTAGGAGAAAACTAAACACAACACACGCACACAAACGCTTCACAGTGACTGTCAAGCATGGTGGAGGAGGGCTGATGATCTGGGCTTGTTTTGGAGCTGGAGGACGTGGACACCTTACATCCACAGTGCTAACCACAACGCCACAATGCAGTGACCACTGTGCGGTCATTAAAGATGCATTACGTAACTTTCTGCCTTTAAAACTCTGCATCCCTGACTTGTTTGACAATGTGACATCTATCATGTGCATTTCTAGAGCTGCTACTATCCAGCAACGTCCCGAGGCTCAGAAGCCGCACTATACAACTTTTACATCCGGGACACGATGTGACGTTTTGCTTCACGATATCATCAGAAAATGTCTGATGAATAATGTGGTGGGATCGGACTGACGCAACACATCATGCAAAGATTAAAGAGAGAAAAAGACAAAGCAAGAGTCATGATAAAACAGTATTAGCGTAGGATAGGGGCCGAGTGCCGGGAACATGAAACCCCTCTGTATGCCAAATATGAGTCCGCCTCTGACCTCAGTTTAGCTGAGATTTGTTCGTTCAACAGGACAGTGATCACAAACACTGCAGCACAGAATGACAGAACAGATAAAGACTGAGCTGTTATGGTGCGCCAGACCTCAGCTTGATTGAAATTTTGTGTTGGAAACATAAGAGAACCATATAAACAATGTCATTTATATATCCTGGTTCATATATTTTCATTTTATCTTCTTACTTTAATGAGTATTGTTTTGGGGTTTTTTTTTCTTATTTTTGGACAAGGTGATAGAGCTTGTGAGATTTTTCAGCCGTCACCCGCAGCCTCCCTCACAAGGATTAACAGATATTTTCTTGGAAGGAGCATGTACGCCACTTCAACCCTGTTTATAGTGTTACTTGCTGCTTCCAAATTTTGATTGCATCCTTTATCCAACATTTGAAATCTTTTCCCTGTGATCCGACGATCTGTCCCAGTCCTGAAGAGGGTTTCTTCCTCCTGATGTGACTCAAATTTCGAAACGGTGCCAAGAACTACATGCTAAAAGTTCTTTGCATTCAGATAAGAGAGAGATTTCTGTGCCTATTTACACACAGCACATTTATATTTTGGTTCAATATTTGTTAAATTAATAAAGACCCTGGATAATGTCCAATGTTCTTCATATTAGATTATATTTGAGTATCATCTTTTTTCCACCATGTCCTGTCCAGCATTGGATCATACAGAATGGCAGTCTGTATGCCATATTTAGCCAGACAGATTTACTCTACCAAGGAAGATTATATATATATATATATATATATATATATATATATGTGTGTATATGTATATATACATGTGTGTATAAATATATATATATATATATATATATATATATATATATATATGTGGCTGCCATATATTCATGTGATTTTCTGAGGAAGGTAGGAGAGAAAAACAAAGAAAGAAAAAAGAGCGAATGGTGCAGAATTAAAGTGCAAAGGGAAAAGTTAACTAAGCTGCTAAAATCACTGTATATACACACACATAAACTGCTACAGTACTATTGTACTACAGAATATCTAATATAGAATAATTATTATCCATCCATCCATCCATCCATCTTCTGCCACTTATCCGGGGTCGGGTCGCGGGGGCAGCAGCCTAAGAAGGGAAGCCCAGACTCCCCTCTCCCCAGCCACATATATATATCCCTCCAGCGTGTCCTGGGTCTTCCCCGGGGTCTCCTCCCAGAGGGACGTGCCTGGAACACCTCACCAGGGAGGCGTCCAGGAGGCATCCTGACCAGATGCCCGAGCCACCTCAACTGGTTCCTCTCGATGCGGAGGAGCAGCGGCTCTACTCTGAGCCCCTCCCGGATGACCGAGCTCCTCACCCTATCTCTAAGGGAGATCCCGGCCACCCTGCGGAGGAAACCCATTTCAGCCGCCTGTATACGAGATCTCGTTCTTTCGGTCACGACCCACAGCTCATGACCATAGGTGAGGGTAGGAACGTAGATCGACTGGTAAATCGAGAGCTTCGCCTTCTGGCTCAGCTCCTTCCTCACCACGACAGACCGGCGCAGAGCCCGCATTACTGCAGACGCCGCACCGATCCGTCTGTCGATCTCGCGCTCCATCCTTCCCTCACTCGTGAACAAAACCCCAAGATATTTAAACTCCTCCACTTGAGGCAGGACCTCACTCCCGACCCGGAGAGGGCAATCCACTCTATTCCGGCTGAGGACCATGGTCTCAGATTTGGAGGTGCTGATTCTCATCCCAGCCGCTTCACACTCAGCCGCGAATCGCTCAAGCGAGAGCTGGAGATCACGACCAGATGAAGCCAACAGGACCACGTCATCCGCAAAAAGCAGGGACCCAATCCTGAGGCCACCAAGTCGGATCCCCTCAACACCGCGGCTGCGCCTAGAAATTCTGTCCATATAAGTTATGAACAGAATGGGTGATAAAGGGCAGCCTTGGCGGAGTCCAACCCCCACCGGAAACGAATCCGACTTACTACCGGCAATGCGGACCAAGCTCTGACACCTGTCGTACAGGGACCGGACAGCCCGTACAAGGGGGTCCGGTACCCCATACTCCCGGAGTACCCCCCACAGGAGCCCCCGGGGGACACGGTCGAATGCCTTCTCCAGGTCCACAAAACACATGTAGACTGGTTGGGCAAACTCCCATGCCCCCTCCAGGACCCCAAAGAGGGTATAGAGCTGGTCCACTGTTCCGCGACCAGGACGAAAACCACACTGCTCCTCCTCAATCTGGGATTCGACTATCCGGCGGACCCTCCTCTCCAGGACCCCTGAATAGACCTTA
>NC_136631.1:8434888-8514888 GCF_933228915.1 Telmatherina bonti
AGGATTTAAATCACATATGAGAATGAATAAAAAGGGAAACTTCAGTCAAACCTATCAACAAAAATCATGTAGGCTACATTAAACCAGTTAGTGAAAGGAGATTTAAGACACAAAGAAGTGCATCTGGAGTTTCTTCCCGTGGGAAGAGGGGTGGATCTGTCACCCAGAATGTATATTCGGGGAGGATCAAAGCAGAGTTGTCGGGTCTCTCTCCTGGCGCCGTTGAGTCTTATCTGGAGGTGTAAAGGTGTCATTTTGACAAGAGCCAGTTGCTTAGTTCGATGTGACATTCCGTATCTATTGACCTAAGGGACTGTAAATTGTGTTAGAGGTTTTGTTCAGACCATCTGGTTTGGGGTCTGCAGGAGGTCCTGAAAGAGAAATCTGGAGGTAAATGTGAATTGTGTGTTTATCTGGGGGGAAAAAGAAAAGAAAACTAATACACCCGAAGCCGTCCTCCTCTTTCGGGTCACAAAAGTTCATTTTCTCCAGTCCTCTAGGATGACACCCCCCTGACTGCAAGAGGAGATCAAGAGCCCATAATTTAATCCTGCCAAGGAGAAAAAGAAAAGGAAAATAAAAGTTGTTTTATTCCTCCTGGAAGAGCCTTGGAGGCTACAATATATATATATATATATATATATATATATATATATATATATATATATATATATATATATATATATATATATATATATATATATATGTGTGTTTATATATATGTATGTATGTATGTCTATCTATGTATATGTATGCATGTGTGTGTGTGTGTGTGGGTGTGTGTGTGTGTGTGTGTGTGTGTGTGTGTGTGTGTGTATATGTATATATATACTGTATGTGCGAGTGTTTATACATGTATATGTAGGTGGGTATGTATGTGCATATACGTGTATGCATTGATCTCTTTTTGTTTTTTATGTTCTCTTTTCTGTTCTCTTTCTGCCCCTTTCTTGTCCTTTCCGGTCAGGTCCAGCAGCATAAGCTCTGTAATACAAACTATTATCCAAAGCAAATAGAAAAATAAAATAAGAATCAAGAAATACAAGGGGATCGTTACATCTATAAAAGTTCCCCTTGGCAAAATAAATTTGCTCAGCAGAACACAGCATCCAGAACATCAGTCTGCTTGCTTAAATGCTGGACAAGAAAAAAAAATTAAAAAAATTCTAAATTCGGACCAGCAAGCGAGAGGCAGCTCATGACCATGTGGGTTTCTGTGAATTTTCTCTGGTTTTGTATCTGAAAATCCCACCGTGTTTCATGGCTTATCCCGAGCATCAGTGCAACCAGTAAACGCCGTCTCTTGGGGGGGGGGGGGGGGGCTGCTGCTCACACGTGGTCTTTAATCAACATCAAAGCTTGTTGTTCTTTCCGCTCTTTGAACTGGTCTATAAAAAATCAGGCTTTGATTAACAGATCAACAAAAACAGCAGTAATGTGATTACAGTCCCTATTGTTTTCTGGAAGCAGGGCTGATGGAATTACACTGGGATGATGGCAGATCAGGGCAGGGAGACATGAAACCTCGCTGATATGAAATCTCTGTGACCACACAGCTGACTTCTGAAATATCAGATAACATGACGCCCTGCAGACCCAGAATCTTCACAAACATGACTGGGGCTCATGGCTGATGGAGGGAAGCCCAACTTTTAGGAAGAATAAACCTTACATGATCAAATTTGATTCAGCTCTGCAAACATGAGCTTGTTGACTAAGTAAATCGTGAAAATAAATTCAGTCTTGGACATTGCTGATGTTGATGTGAGCTTTTGGTTGCTCATTCATTCATTTTCTAAACCCGCTTAATTAAGTCATGACTCAATGCAATCAGTTGGTTTCTATTATAGGATATGTATGAACTGGCTAGAAATGATGTGTATGTTGATTCTTGTATATAAAGAGCCGTGTGACAACATTGTTGTGAAGTGGCGCTATACAAATAAAGTTAATTAAGTAAGGGTTGTGGGAGAGCTGGAGCCTATCCCAGCAACCTTCGGGCGAGAGGCAGGGTACACTCTGGACAGGACAGGCAGGGCTAACACAAACAACCACTCACACTCACTCCTATAGGCAATTTTAGAGTAAGCAATTAACATATCACGCATGTCTTTGGACGGTGGGCCAGAGTACCTGGAGAGAACCAACAAATACACGGGGAGAACATGCAAACTCCACACAGAAAGACCACCAAATAGATCCAAATAGAAGAAAATGAGGCCAGTTTCCTACCACGTTGTAACACATGAGTAAAAAATGAGCTCTTTTAGACAGTTGGAGTGCATTCAGGAATGTCCTCGAGTGACAAGACTTTCACTTTTTGTTCTCTGCTACGCTGTTTAAGCTCATAAATTCTTGTCTCTGTGATATTTGTCAGTGAGCATCTGATTCACATTCAAACTGTGTTTCTAGTAATTACGCTGTGCTCGGGGACAGATCAAATATTAAAACAAACTTTTTAACAGGGGTTCTGTTTGTCATGACCTGCTCTTAATTAACTGTGCTTTGCCAACACTTTAGGGGGCAATGAAGGGCACCTTTTGGCAGACACAGCCGAGGGGGGGAAATGTGCTGGATCTCTGGTTTTATGCTACCCATTATTTCTCCTAATATCTCCTCTACTCATGATTAAAAGTACATTGGTGTAATAAAATGCTTTAATGAACCACTACTATGAAATGGAATGGTACGGTTGTAGTACTTTCTAGAAATATTGTGGTTAGAAAATGAAAGATGTTATTGTAGAAAATGAAAGATGTTATTGTAGAAAATGAAAGATGTTACTGTAAGAGGAAAAATCACTGAAAACTACGTTTGTTTTTAGGGGAAATCCTGTTCAGTCATATCTGTCAGCCCAGGTTTCAGACCTATATGCTGTTTGTTGTCAGGATGTCTGAATAGACACAGCTTGTCTAGTTAGTTTCTCTGTGTATAAATATTATGATACTCTGTGTTGGAAGAACATTTTTAGTTTTCATGAATGAAAAATGTGCTGCATTAAATCTGCTTTAGTAGTTTCTGGAAATAGTGGTGACAATTAAATTCAGATGGTAACTCATGTTGTTACTAAAGCAGAAACGGAACTTTTTACATCTGCATTAAGACGGGGCGGAGGATGTGTTACTGCTTGTGTTTATGTTTGTCTTTTTGTTCGTGACTTTACTATTTTACTATTTTTATTTGTGAATGGGTCTTGGTCTAACTTTGGAAGGGATCCAGATCCACTGCAGGGATAGGGCATGTTCACATCACCCTTTTTGATTTGAATCCGAGTCCGTTTGCTTGGAAAGTTCGCTTCATTTGGCGAGCTGTGAACGCCGCATCGTGAAGAAGAGTGCTTTAGTACTCTATGATATATGTCACAAACAACCTATACAATGACAATTTATTTAGTTTATCAACCTAAATAAAATAACTAATAATAACTCTTCTCATATGTATATGTCACTTTAGTTGTTGGTGACATATACACCACCTCAAATAAAGGCTCAAAATTCTACAATAATTCTACTAAATTTTCCTTGCTTTGTAGCTTCTCCACATTCTGCTTAAATGTTGCCTTGTCAACTTGTATTATCAACACATTATATCCCAGTTATCAACCTAAATAAAATAAAGGCCACACATTTTGGACATTTTTTAAAATAAAATTGATCTGCACACACATTCTGATTTGTTTTGGGAAAAGGAACGTTCTCACCAAACCAGCCATCAGATCTGACAGCATCATGGGCAGTAAATGGAGCGGACCCACTGTCAACTGAAACTGTGTTTATCTACATGGATCAGGACACCTCTTCAGTCAGTACAAATGTCAAGTGTGTTACAGAAGAGTTATTCTACTGGAAAAGTTACTCAGGAAAAGGAAATGAATGGAACTATTTAATGAATGGAACTATTTAATGAATTGTCTAATGAATCGACACTTTGTCTTCTTACAGCTGCAGAGAGACACTATTCACATACATCCATCATTTTATAGCTCATCTCCAGAAATATTATCTCATCAGCAAACAGCAGCAGAGCTCTGGTGAATGCAGAGTCCTGACTCATTCTGCCTTTTAAACTACCCTGATCAAGTAAACAGAGAACCACAGACACAGGATCACTGGTAAAGCTGTTAAAATGATGTGAGATTGCTCATAACCTGATCATTTTAATTAAATGATGGGATGCAGAGATCTTAAATTGGTTGGAAAATTATATTTGAAGGTCTGTCCAGTATAAACAGCATTGCTGCAACATGTTTATTGATTATTTATTTTAACCTTTATTTCCCCAGGAAAGTCCCATTGAGGTTAAGGGTTAGGGTTAGGGTTAATACATATTGTTAAAATGCCAAACAAAGAACTGATTTTTGACTAATTTGACTTCCGTAACTAAAGGAACATATTTATGCTTTACTTCTATGAGCTCTGAGTGGGGTGCTTGTTAAAGCAAGTGTAGCAACTTTTTTCTGGTAGACTGAAGTTGAAACTGGTTAATTCGTCTTGATTTACTGTCAGATATTAATGTCTGTTCATGAATAGTGTTAAACATACTGTAACATGCTGCAGAGTCCTGACTATAGAACAACTGGAACTGTTACCGAAAGTGTTTGAAATCCCACTTTCACTTTGGGTCTCTACACATTTGGCCAGGAATGGTTTCTATTTCTATTGTTTTCTTTTTAAATTTGATGCATTATTCCAAACATTAATAGAGCTTAAACTTGCAATATGAAGTACTTTTTTCTATGATTTGATGTAATGATCCCTGTTTAACCCTTTGTAAAGCACTTAATGAAATATGTTGAAATTAGAAATTTTAACCTAAAACTTTCCTTCTGGTATGAACCAAGAAGACCAAAAAAAAAAAAAAAAAAAAAAAAAAAAAAAAATTCATGCTGAATATGAAAGAAAATGAAGTGATCAAAAATAGTCACTTCCCCCATAAAGGCTAAAAACCACTAAAATAGAAAGAAAAGTTGCTTTTGGGGCAAATATTGTTATGCGGTTAAAATGTGATTAATAGAGATTAATTACAAAGCCTGTAATTAAATTAGATTTAGTTTGTCTCACCCCTAATATTTTGTGTGTATATATACATATATAACATCTGTGTGTGTGCGTGTGTGCACGCGTGTTTCCATATACATGCATTCATATTATACACATTCATATACCTCAGATGGGTTTTGAGGTTTGTGTTCAGTGTGGTGATGGCTGCTTCTGCGGTGTGTTTTTTGACCTGTCTCCTCCAACAGTTGAAAAAGTTAGCAGGCAGGGTGAAAACGGTCCTCGAGAATGTCGAGTGTCTTCTGTGAACAGCGAGAGGTGAAGATGTTGCTCTGCACGGTGGGAGTCGGTGATATGTTGTGCAGTTTCTACAAGTCTCTGCAGAGCTGCTTCCACACTGTGCCAGCATACTGTCGATCAGGACACGATCGATGGTATACACGTAACTTTGCACTTTTTTAGTTTTACTTTAGCAGCTCAGAAATGGAGATTTTAAAAGCAATTATTTGTTTTTGGTTTTGTTGTTTGGTTTAGCAGTAATTCAAATAACACAGAAAGGTTTTAACTGATTTCAGAAAACTGCCCATTTTCTAACCATCCCAACTAAAATCGTTCTTTTTTTTTTTTAGTGTCCTTTTAACGTTGTGTTAACTTTGTGTGTAATTACTGAGGAATAATGTTTAAAACAGAAAGGAGAGAGATATAATCCCAAGTCACGCTTGTTCATCCCTGTTTCCAAAGCTCCGGACGTGAGGAAACCAGTTTTCAGCTAAACATGTTCTGGTTTCCATAATGATCCATATAAACAATAACCCAAGTTTCCCCAGAATCTCAGAGTTAAGACACGTTCCACACATAACAACCAATACAGATTATCTGTTAGAATGATGATGGGTGGTAAAATTAAAGGATTCTTTATTAATCGGTTGTGTTGTAAGACAGCTCGGACGTCACTGGGCATCGCTTTGTTCAACAACCAGTAGTCCAGGCAGCTGCTTCTCCTTGACACACGTCTGTGATGTGACATAATGTTAAGCAGAAAAGCTTCCCACATCACAGTCCTGCTGCAAAGTCAAAACATTTTCTGAATCCATCAATTACTTCATAAAAGGTGAAGTTGAAATCCTATGTGTTGAAGATTTAACCAGGATTCTGGGAGGTATTTCCCTTAATTGATGTGAAATTTTTAAAGTTTATTCTACAACCAAATGTTCTAATTAGATTTATCGAGTTCGTAAAAGTGCAACAAACTAAAACTAAAACTCACTCAAGCTATTGCAAACTTGGAAAAAAAAAAGTTTTTACTTTGCTAAGAAAAAAATAGTTACATTTGTGCTCATCTTTAGTTTTAAATGCAACGACTTCTGATTCATCTTCATTAAGCTTGAATCAGCCCGTCAGAACAAAATTTAACCATGAAGCCAAATGTATCATATGATCCACAGATGCTGAGTTTCTGAGATGTTTTCCATCATTTTATGGCAAAAACTGTTTGAAATCCCATTGAGTACAATCTGATACTTGTTTTCTTTCTTTTAATACATACCAATAAGCAATCAATAACACAATACTAATTTTGACATATGACTTTTAAAAAAAATGGTAAATAGCCTCCCCAAAAAAGTTTTTTTTGTTATTGTTGTTTTTACATTTTGGCAAAAAGCAGACTTTAAAGGGTTAAAACCCATTCAATCTTATATTATTCAAGTATTTTTTTAAACTTTTTTGTCCATCCCTGTTTGGGACAGTTAGATATTAATAGATAAAGTCAAGATTATGGGTAGAGTTAAAGTGTTTCCATCGTATCATTTCTTTCCTTATTTGAAGTTATAAACAAACACATTCGGTTTTCCCACATTTCCTTCGACCGCAGTGACAGTTCTGAGGCGTGCCCGCTTGAAATCACCACATACAATAAACGGCACGTCTGTGGATCATTTCACACACATCCTTTAGTTCCGTTTGCTTAAAGCTTCCTCTAGAGGAATGTAAATCAGAGTAAATCAGAGTGTAAATCAACAATCACACTGGAGAATACCATGACAGAGACAACATTATTACTGCTCCAACACCAACAAATAAATCACTGAATCAGTGGAGAAATGAAGGAAGAGGGAAAGAAAATAAAGGGAACAAAACAAAAGAATCAGATCAATAAATAGAAATAGAAATAAGCTGACAATCAGGCACCTGAGTCCCAAGCACCATTATCCCACCAGTACAAAGCCCAGTCCACCCACTGAATGTTAATGAAGCTGAGTGTTTAGAGATCTTCCAGTCTGGAGAGATGTAAGCACAATAGCCTCTGATTTTTCATCGCTGCACACAGAAGTAAATCTCATCTACTTCATTCTCCTGTGGTCAAACATCTCCAATAGAAAAGGCTGGATAGTGGAATAACCCCAGCTCCATTTGCTTGTCCCTTCTCTCTTCCCCTTCCCATCAACCTGGACCAGTAGCTCTGCCAGTCTGCACTCCTTCCAATCAGCAGGACCTTTTTATGAAATAATAATAAGTGATGTGTGCAACATTGATCATGATATATGTATATATACATATATTCACAGGCTGAACGTGACTCTTAAAGCAAAACCTTCCAACAGAAAGTCGTTGCTCTTCTACTGAAATCAATATGTGGAATATTTCTGTTTCTCATACAGGAAGTGAGAATGTTTCCCAAAGCTTGGCGCGGTGAGACCGTCCACAGTGCTGGAACAGTGACTTATTGTTGTAATCGAACCATGGCAACAACTCGACCGTGTATCAGAACAAAAGATGCAGGAACCTGATGACATCAGCTCATTTTAGTTGTTTTTGTCCTTTTCACTGTGACAGAAATGTCTGAATGCAATTCAGTTCAGTTTAACTCAAAACAGTTCCTGTTTGTCCCTCAGATTTCAGGCTTTCAAGCAGGTATACCAAGCAAACTCATTTGCACAAAAAATACTTCCAAACTCTAAATAAGACATTTTTACAGGATGAGCAACACAAACATTAAGAGAAATGTATTTTTCCATCTCTCTGGTTCAGAGCCTTTATTGATGCCATTATGTCAGAAAAGTCATGGAGAAACTTGTCGGCCGTATTTCCAGACCTCTGAAATCTCATTCATCCAATATTCTCTTTGTACAAGATGGAAAAAGATGATTTAAAATAACATTGCATTTTTTAAATTAATATATTGTTTTAAAGATCTGACTTACTGAGAGCTCATTTTAACCGTTTGGTGAAAACAAATGTACTCTGGGCTTTACTGAGTTACTGGATTTAAAGAGTAAAGCGTTACAGTACTAGTTAATGACAAAACACAATAAAAGGCATAACTTCTATAATTTTAACTGTGATGCATTACTGTTTGCTGTAAGTAATCAAGTGACTGAGTTACTTATTCAATGAAGTAACTAGTAGCTCTAACTAGTTACTTTTTTTTAATTAACAAGTGCAACACTGGTCTTTGAAATCTTTCATGCATTGATCTAACTTAAGCTTCTATGATAAAGTGAGCAGGTTCAGGATTAATTCAGTTCAATTCAACTTTATTTTTACAGCGCCACTTCACAACAATGTTGTCACAGGGCGCTTTACATACACGAATCAACATACTCATCATTTCAAGCCAAATTACAACACCGATGTGGAAAATGTACATCTATGCACATTGAGAATTACTTCTAACGCTTTATGAGTTACAATAATTAAAATGTAAAATACTGTAACTTTCATTTCCACATGGCAGTGATTATATTTAGTTAGTGGTCATGTAGTCAAATATGTAAATTACATAAAAATAACTTACAATATACAATAAGATTATAGAGTATGTGTATAAATGAGGGAAAAACTTTATTTTGTTATGTCACTGGTACTGTCCACCGGAAATGGGATGCGGCCTTTGAACAGAAAGTTTTACACCCCTGGTTTGCACAAAACCTGTGCACACACACCTTTTCTCAGACACACACAAGTCAGATCTGATGGAGCAGAAATAACAAAAATGAGGAAAGACAGACTTTTCACAGAGCCTGCATTTCTATTTATCATTATTTCTTCTGTTTACATACATGTACAAGAAGCATTCAGCTGTAAT
This sequence comes from Telmatherina bonti, assembly GCF_933228915.1. Lineage (NCBI taxonomy): Eukaryota > Metazoa > Chordata > Actinopteri > Atheriniformes > Telmatherinidae > Telmatherina > Telmatherina bonti. Next base: position 8,443,973 of record NC_136631.1, read on the forward strand.
TAAAACAAATCTGCGCAGACTGAGTTTGATTAGGCCTGCTATTAATTCAGATTAACATAGCTCCTGAAAAAATCGTTACCACACTGCCTGTCCATGCTTTAGTATTTTGCTTGCATTGTTGGAGGACTTTGCAGACGTGTTTGTATTCCAGTAATTTCTACATCAGCCTGCAGGATTATGCACTCATTTTGTGGAGGCAGTAGTTTTTTCTGAGTTTTTTTTTTTTTTTTTTTTTTTTTTTTTTTTTTTGCTTAGATTGGGATTTTGATGCTGTTTTTATTGGCTTCTGGTGTAAACAATGAAAACGATTTTGTCTTTATCCGTTCATGGGAAATGATGGTGGTGAAAATCAGGCTCATGCCTGTGGAAAGAGCTTAATAATTAAGATTTATAGAAGAACATCGCAGACACACACAGGCCTCTAACCCAGGTAAAGCGTTTTATACATCCAGCCTATGATGTATTGCATTCTCTTTCAAAACCGTGGATTACATTATCCATCAAAATCTTCCATTTTGGTTGCAGGTGATGCAGAGGTACAACACAATAACGGGCCGCTCTTACCTCCGGCGTGCTTTCTGTTGGGCGGTGCGGCATTGGAAACACTGTGCCTTTGATTAAAATGACTCTGTGATGCGGACTGCAATGTTCTGTGCTGATTCTGCTGACTGCTTTAAAGATGGCAAAAGCCTCCTGTTGTCTGCGAGTGTGATTCATCGCGTGATACCATGTGCATGATTGAATGCTGAACAGTGTCATTAAGCAGCTCTGACAAGATAAACATACTATGATCTTCATGTGTGAATGCTGCGTGCAGCGTGTTTGGGACTCATATGATTTATTTCATATGAAGTCGCGTACAGAATCGAACCAAGATGAGGCAGCGGAGGTTGTGTCCCTTATTAAACCCACAATGCTTCATTTGAGGGCTGGAACATGAATTATTGTCCAACTGCTGATGTGGTTATTGTACTTGAAGAACTGTGTGAGACTAAAAAGGTCGCTGCAGTATCAGGCGTCGTGGCATGACAGTGATCATAGTCCAGCGATTGTTTTGATATTTTCTCAAACATTAAGTGTGTTTCCATGTTGGGCTTGACTCGGTGCATTGCTCCATGGAGGAAACTGGCAGACAGGCACAGATAACCTAGAAGGATGATTGTACAATGGCCCTGCAGAGCACCGGTGTGAGAAGTCATTTGAAAGTGACTGAACCATCTCGAACAGATATTTTCCTAGTCGCAGGGATGAGGCTGCGTGAGGTTTGTCCACAGTGACAGATGAAAGCAGAAACCGACGGGGAGAAGATGAGTGGAGAGTGGACCCTTAACTTTCTTTCTGTCTGAGCTTCTACTTTATGGATTGTTGCAGCAACACTTTAGCTCCTGTTGCGCTTGTTTTATTCATTCATTTTTTGCTTTGTGATTTCACATGAATGCTGTGAGTAAAAATGTGTTTTTCTCTGTTTAAACCAAATAGCAATAAGTCGATAATTCAACCACAAAATTTGTTCCAGGAGCTCAAAGATCGCATGAGGGGAAATTCTTTTCCAGAGTTTTTGTCCAGCCAACCAGGTCTCAGGCTGACCCTGGTACTCACAGAGAACACACTGATCACAATAAATGTAAGGTTTTTAAAGAAAACACACTGATTGCCAGGTTTAGCACATGAACAGTCTGGGGTCGAAGGTATGATACAGTAGGACTGACACGAAACGGTTTTGTCCTAATTCCATTCTGATTTTTTTGGGTGCCGATTTGATTTAAATTGCAATTCTCATAATTCTGTGGTATTGCTGATTTTTTAGATGGAATACAAAAAAAAATGTACAAAACTTTTTTTTGCTCGTCATTTTTTTTTATTTCAATGAAGAAAAAAACAACACAGTAGCCAATCATCATTCTGCTGCTATAATGCCTAAGAAGACAAGTAAAAAAATCAATGATAACAATAAAAATGACAAATTTTATATTGGATTATTATTTGAAATAAGTTTTTTTTTTTTTTTTTTTTTAATTAAAAAAAATCTATTTTAAGTTTAAAAATTATGTTACAAAAAAATCCCAATTTCCTCCCAGTACACCCGAAACAGAAAATCTGTCTAAGGACATGTTCACATGTGTAAAGTTGTGAATTTTTTTCCACCAATAGGAAAGGTTGTTTTTTTTTTTTTTTTTTTTTTTTTTTTTCTTAGTTTTTCATACTTTCATACCGGATCTTTCTACAACCACCTGGTTCCACCTTTTAGTCCTGCACCAAACATCCATCAGAGGGGACAATGATATTCAGAAAAACATGTGTTGTGAATTATGGGGGGCAACTGTGGTCCTCAAGAGCTGCAGTCCTGCACCTGATACACACCAAGCAGACGTGTGCAGACCTCGACTTGCATCTCTGCTAATTAGCTATTGATTGGAGTCAGGTGTGTTGCAGCAGAGAAACTCCCATCATTTGCAGGACAGCAGCTCTTAATACCCAAAGTGTCCCCCCCCCGTTGTAAATAATCGTATTTCTAGTAATACTTGGACTGTCAACATAATTCAACAACTGGTAGGTAGTTTTAAAGTCTGCACAAGAGCTGAAACAGAGACTGTTTTGTATGTGTGAATTAGTCAACTATAGTATACAGTAGCATGACCATTCAGTTCCAAAGGAAAGACATACAAATCAAAATCTTAGATTTTGTTACCATGAATTTGCAGTTATTTTCAAATAAGAACAAACAGTAACGTTTTTTTTTTGTCCAAACTGACTTTAAACATCACCTGGCGGGGCTGTATATATATATATTCCTGATGTTAGTGAGTTGTAGGCGACAACTCAGTGATGAACTTAACTGAAAACAAGTTTGGAAAACAGGAAACGTCTTACTTGCTCTGTTTTTCAGTGATACATTACTATTATCATCATACATTGTTTTTAGGCATTTATCTGTTAACATAACTTTCCTTTAAAGCTGTTTGAGACGAGTACGATTAGAGTCGCAGGGTTGTTGTGACTACAGTGTGAAAGGCCTAAATGAACCTATGTTGGTTCCTTTCTATAAGTCATATATGATGCAAATTCATCATTATGTTATTTTCCCTTCAACTGCACACTTCTTATTTTACCAGCTCTCCAATGCCCTGGCAACAGCAGAACATGTGACCACCAGCTGGAGGATTCCCCAGAATTCACATGGAGTATAGTGGCGGCCGGCGACTTTCAGGACAGAAACGGGAAAACTGTCAAGAAAACAGGAAGTCCCCAGGGTTGGGAGGAAGGTAAGAATGAAGGTATCAAGCCCTCCCCCCCATTGCAGGGGGATTTCATTCTTCAACAAATGTTCTCAGTTTGTGCAAATTCACTGCTATTGAACTTTGTTGATCAATGTGGCCGCGGCATCGTGTCACTGGAAGCGTTTATGTTTATGCTTGCATCTAAAAAGCCATATCTCACACATTCAGTACAAAACAGCTCAGTGCATGACTGGAAGTTACATTTATTTGATTTGAGCCACTTATTTAGCCTTGTTTAAGCAGATATATTTAGAGAAAGACCAAGAAGTTATCAGCACCTTGGGTGCTTGGGTTCTTGTTTTAATCTGCATGTCACTTACATATTTATCAGCATCTTTAGCAATAAAAGATAAACTTATGTCCTTTAACATGTTATGTCGTCGTTAGAAAAGCCATCTGTTTTTCTGTATCTTGTGACATCACCATTCACGCTTTTGCTTGCCGTAGTCATGTAAAGTTCACAGCAACCATTTGCTTAACGATGATTTAGTCATCGTTACGCCACAGGATGAAGGCTCAGTGCTTCCTTCTCCTTAAAATAATTCTACTGCATTTGATGATGCAGCGTTAGCATCCATCGCCGGCATGTTTTTGTTTACTTGTGGCTGAAAATGCTGGTTTTACTGCTACATCTTAGCAGGATGTAGCAGGTGGATATGAGAAGCGACAAGCAGCTTTTTTTAGTTAGCTCTGCTTTAATGATGCAGACCCAGTCAAGCCAAACGTTGTCTTTTGCAAATGTTAGTTAAAGTAAAAAGCTTTTTTATTGCAGATTTGGCTTACTGGTACGGGTTAATTCAGATGTCAGACTGTGGTTGCTTAAAGCATGTAAAAAGCTGAGGACTGTTTGACTGCGTGGTGGAAATGTGCTTTAAAACCTATTTTTAGGGCAACACTAAAAGCATATTTTGACAATGTTCATAACTCAGTTCATGGCTGGAAGGTAATATAAAATTGTTCATATCTGGAGGCTTTATGTGGGATTTTACATCTGAGCAGGATTGTTTGATCAGATTAAACTTCAGTTTTCTTCAGTTTCCAAGATCATGTAAGATCCTTGCATCAACATGATTTTAGGAAGATTTACTTTGTGATAATTTTTATTGGTCATATTTAGCTGCAATGATTAACTACATTTTAGCTAGAATGAAGCTCATAATGCAGGTTTATTTGAGCTTTAAAAGCAAAGTCTGTTCTCTGTTCATACTGGTCAATCCTGACCCAGCATGGTAAGGAAATGTCAAGCGTGGCTCATGTTTGGTGTTTCTGGGATTTTTTTTCCCAAAAGTTTTTTCCAGTAAAAGTGTATTTTTATTTGCCAGCACTGGAACATAGTGTACACCCTGGCTTCACACCTTTCCTGTCCTCCAGCATCATTTATTTTCATACCGCACCTGCGAAGAGGAGTCTCCCTCATCTCATCTCCTGAACTGATGGTAAAATGGAGGGAGACAGAAGGGCCTATTTATTTCCTTAATTTTTTTTTTTTTTTCTGCCATGAGCTACAAGTCGTGAGACTCAAGAGATGGAGCGTGGGCTGAAATTGGAAAAATGAAATATAGCTATTGGTGAGCAGGAGGAGTTGGAGAGAAATGACTGATGCATGTCCGGCATGCCTCGTTTTAGTTGGAAATGAAGTGTTGACTCAGCTCACTCTGTGCCCTCCAACCAGAGAGGTAAAGTGAAAGAAAAGCAAGAGCACGACTCGCATCAGCCCAAAATGAAGGTTCATCCATTGACTTTTTCCCATTTATTTTTCAAACTGTGTGGAAATGTCTGACATGTCATTTTCCTGATGCCAGGACGCAGTCACGGGTCGGGAACTGGTCGCTGTGGGCAAGACCCATTTACATTCAGTCAAAGAGGAACTGAGGAGGGAACTGAGGAAGGAACCGAGGACGGAACTGAGGGGGGAACTGAGGAAGGAACCTAGGAGGGAACTGAGGAAGGAACCTAGGAAGGAACCTAGGAAGGAACCTAGGAGGGAGCTGAGGAGGGAACTGAGGAGGAACTGAGGAGGAACTGAGGAGGAACTGAGGAGGGAACTGAGGAGGGAACTGAGGAGGAACTGAGGAAGGAACCTAGGAGGGAACCGAGGAGGAACCGAGGAGGAACCGAGGAGGAACCGAGGAGGGAACTGAGGAGGGAACTGAGAAGGAGCTGAGGAGGAACTGAGGAGGGAACTGAGGAGGGAACTGAGGAAGGAACCGAGGAGGGAACTGAGGGGGGAACTGAGGAAGGAACCTAGGAGGGAACTGAGGAAGGAACCTAGGAAGGAACCTAGGAGGGAGCTGAGGAGGGAACTGAGGAGGAACTGAGGAGGAACTGAGGAGGGAACTGAGGAAGGAACCTAGGAAGGAACCTAGGAGGGAACCTAGGAGGGAACCGAGGAGGAACTGAGGAGGAACTGAGGAGGGAACTGAGGAGGGAACTGAGAAGGAGCTGAGGAGGAACTGAGGAGGGAACTGAGGAGGGAACTGAGGAAGGAACCGAGGAGGGAACTGAGGAGGGAACTGAGGAGGGAACTGAGGAGGGAACTGAGGAGGGAACTGAGGAAGGAACTGAGGAAGGAACCTAGGAGGGAACCTAGGAGGGAACCGAGGAGGAACCGAGGAGGGAACTGAGAAGGAGCTGAGGAGGAACTGAGGAGGGAACTGAGGAGGGAACTGAGGAGGGAACTGAGGAAGGAACTGAGGAAGGAACTGAGGAAGGAACCGAGGAGGGAACTGAGGAGGGAACCGAGGAGGGAACTGAGGAAAGAACTGAGGAAGGAACCTAGGAGGAACCGAGGAGGGAACTGAGGAGGGAACTGAGGAGGGAACTGAGGAAGGAACCGAGGAGGGAACTGAGGAGGGAACTGAGGGGGGAACTGATGAAGGAACCTAGGAGGGAACTGAGGAGGAACCGAGGAGGGAACCGAGGAGGGAAACGAGGAGGGAACCGAGGAGGAACCGAGGAGGGAACTGAGGAAGGAACTGAGGAGGGAACTGAGGAGGGAACTGAGGAGGGAACTGAGGAAGGAACCTAGGAGGGAACTGAGGAAGGAACTGAGGAAGGAACCGAGGAGGGAACTGAGGAGGGAACTGAGGAGGGAACTGAGGGGGGAACCGAGGAGGGAACTGAGGAAGGAACTGAGGAAGGAACCTAGGAGGAACCGAGGAGGGAACTGAGGAGGAACTGAGGAGGGAACTGAGGAAGGAACCGAGGAGGGAACTGAGGAGGGAACTGAGGGGGGAACTGATGAAGGAACCTAGGAGGGAACTGAGGAGGAACCGAGGAGGGAACCGAGGAGGGAACCGAGGAGGGAACCGAGGAGGAACCGAGGAGGGAACCGAGGAAGGAACTGAGGAGGGAACTGAGGAGGGAACTGAGGAAGGAACCTAGGAGGGAACTGAGGAAGGAACCTAGGAGGGAACTGAGGAAGGAACCTAGGAGGGAACTGAGGAGGGAACTGAGGAGGAACCGAGGAGGGAACCGAGGAGGGAACTGAGGAGGAACTGAGGAGGGAACTGAGGAAGGAACTGAGGAAGGAACTGAGGAAGGAACCGAGGAGGGAACTGAGGAGGAACCGAGGAGGGAACCGAGGAGGAACCGAGGAGGGAACTGAGGAAGGAACTGAGGAGGAACTGAGGAGGGAACTGAGGAGGGAACTGAGGAAGGAACCTAGGAGGGAACTGAGGAAGGAACCTAGGAGGGAACTGAGGAGGGAACTGAGGAGGAACCGAGGAGGGAACCGAGGAGGGAACTGAGGGGGGAACTGATGAAGGAACCTAGGAGGGAACTGAGGAGGGAACTGAGGAGGAACCGAGGAGGGAACCGAGGAGGGAACTGAGGAGGAACTGAGGAGGGAACTGAGGAAGGAACTGAGGAAGGAACTGAGGAAGGAACTGAGGAGGGAACTGAGGAGGGAACTGAGGAAGGAGCCTAGGAGGGAACTGAGGAGGAACCGAGGAGGGAACTGAGGAGGAACTGAGGAGGGAACTGAGGAGGGAACTGAGGAAGAACTGAGGAGGGAACTGAGGAAGGAACCTAGGAGGGAACTGAGGGGGGAACTGAGGAAGGAACCTAGGAGGGAACTGAGGAGGGAACTGAGGAAGGAACCGAGGAGGGAACCGAGGAGGAACTGAGGAGGGAACTGAGGAAGGAACCTAGGAGGGAACTGAGGAGGGAACTGAGGGGGGAACTGAGGAAGGAACCGAGGAGGGAACTGAGGAAGGAACCGAGGAGGGAACCGAGGAGGAACTGAGGAGGGAACCGAGGAGGAACCGAGGAGGGAACTGAGGAGGAACTGAGGAGGGAACTGAGGAAGGAACCGAGGAGGGAACTGAGGAGGGAACTGAGGGGGGAACTGAGGAAGGAACCTAGGAGGGAACTGAGGAGGAACCGAGGAGGGAACCGAGGAGGGAACTGAGGAGGGAACCGAGGAGGGAACTGAGGAGGGAACCGAGGAGGAACTGAGGAGGGAACTGAGGAAGGAACTGAGGAGGGAACTGAGGAGGAACCGAGGAGGGAACTGAGGAGGAACTGAGGAGGGAACTGAGGAAGGAACTGAGGAGGAACTGAGGAGGGAACCTAGGAGGGAACTGAGGAGGGAACTGAGGGGGGAACTGAGGGGGGAACTGAGGATGGAACCGAGGAGGGAACTGAGGAGGAACTGAGGAGGGAACTGAGGAAGGAACCTAGGAGGGAACTGAGGAGGGAACTGAGGGGGGAACTGAGGGGGGAACTGAGGGGGGAACTGAGGAGGGAACTGAGGAGGGAACTGAGGGGGGAACTGAGGGGGGAACTGAGGATGGAACCGAGGAGGGAAATGAGGAGGGAAATGAGGAGGAACTGAGGAGGGAACTGAGGAGGGAACTGAGGAGGGAACCGAGGAGGGAACCGAGGAGGAACCGAGGAGGAACTGAGGAAGGAACTGAGGAGGGAACTGAGGAGGGAACTGAGGAGGAACTGAGGAGGGAACTGAGGAGGGAACTGAGGAGGGAACCGAGGAGGGAACCGAGGAGGGAACCGAGGAAGGAACTGAGGAGGGAACTGAGGAAGGAACTGAGGAGGGAACTGAGGAGGGAACTGAGGAGGGAACTGAGGAGGGAACTGAGGAGGAACTGAGGAGGGAACTGAGGAGGGAACTGAGGAAGGAACTGAGGAGGGAACTGAAGAGGAACTGAGGGGGGAACTGAGGAGGGAACTGAGGAAGGAACTGAGGAAGGAACTGAGGAGGGAACTGAGGAAGGAACTGAGGAGGGAACTGAGGAAGGAACTGAGGAGGGAACTGAGGAGGGAACTGAGGAGGGAACTGAGGAGGGAACTGAGGAAGGGAACTGAGGAAGGAACTGAGGAAGGAACTGAGGAGGGAACTGAGGAAGGAACTGAGGAGGGAACTGAGGAGGGAACTGAGGAGGGAACTGAGGAGGAACCGAGGAGGGAACTGAGGAGGAACTGAGGAGGGAACTGAGGAGGGAACTGAGGAGGGAACTGAGGGAGGAACTGAGGAGGAACTGAGGAGGGAACTGAGGAAGGAACCTAGGAGGGAACTGAGGGGGGAACTGAGGGGGGAACTGAGGAAGGAACCTAGGAGGGAACTGAGGAGGGAACTGAGGAGGGAACTGAGGAGGGAACTGAGGAGGAACTGAGGAGGGAACTGAGGAAGGAACTGAGGAGGGAACTGAAGAGGAACTGAGGGGGGAACTGAGGAAGGAACTGAGGAAGGAACCGAGGAGGGAACTGAGGAGGAACTGAGGAGGAACTGAGGAGGGAACTGAGGAAGGAACTGAGGAGGGAACCGAGGAGGGAACCGAGGAGGGAACTGAGGAAGGAACTGAGGAAGGAACTGAGGGGGGAACTGAGGGGGGAACTGAGGAAGGAACCGAGGAGGGAACTGAGGGGGGAACTGAGGAGGGAACTGAGGAAGGAACTGAGGAAGGAACTGAGGAGGGAACTGAGGAAGGAACCTAGGAGGGAACTGAGGGGGGAACTGAGGGGGGAACTGAGGAAGGAACCTAGGAGGGAACTGAGGAGGGAACTGAGGAGGGAACTGAGGAGGGAACTGAGGAGGAACTGAGGAGGGAACTGAGGAGGGAACTGAGGAAGGAACTGAGGAGGGAACTGAAGAGGAACTGAGGGGGGAACTGAGGAAGGAACTGAGGAAGGAACTGAGGAGGGAACTGAGGAAGGAACCTAGGAGGGAACTGAGGAGGGAACCGAGGAGGAACTGAGGAGGGAACTGAGGAAGGAACTGAGGAGGGAACTGAGGAGGAACCGAGGAGGGAACTGAGGAGGAACTGAGGAGGGAACTGAGGAAGGAACTGAGGAGGAACTGAGGAGGGAACCTAGGAGGGAACTGAGGAGGGAACTGAGGGGGGAACTGAGGGGGGAACTGAGGATGGAACCGAGGAGGGAACTGAGGAGGAACTGAGGAGGGAACTGAGGAAGGAACCTAGGAGGGAACTGAGGAGGGAACTGAGGGGGGAACTGAGGGGGGAACTGAGGGGGGAACTGAGGAGGGAACTGAGGGGGGAACTGAGGGGGGAACTGAGGATGGAACCGAGGAGGGAAATGAGGAGGAACTGAGGAGGGAACTGAGGAGGGAACTGAGGAGGGAACCGAGGAGGGAACCGAGGAGGGAACCGAGGAGGAACCGAGGAGGAACTGAGGAAGGAACTGAGGAGGGAACTGAGGAGGAACTGAGGAGGGAACTGAGGAGGGAACTGAGGAGGGAACCGAGGAGGGAACTGAGGAGGGAACCGAGGAAGGAACTGAGGAGGGAACCGAGGAAGGAACTGAGGAGGAACCGAGGAGGGAACTGAGGAGGAACTGAGGAGGGAACTGAGGAAGGAACCGAGGAGGGAACCGAGGAGGGAACTGAGGGGGGAACTGAGGAAGGAACCTAGGAGGGAACTGAGGAGGGAACTGAGGAGGGAACTGAGGAGGAACTGAGGAGGGAACTGAGGAGGGAACTGAGGGGGGAACTGAGGAAGGAACCTAGGAGGGAACTGAGGAGGGAACTGAGGAAGGAACCTAGGAGGGAACTGAGGAGGGAACCGAGGAGGGAACTGAGGAGGAACTGAGGAGGAACTGAGGAGGGAACTGAGGAAGGAACTGAGGAGGAACTGAGGAAGGAACTGAGGAAGGAACTGAGGAAGGAACTGAGGAGGGAACTGAGGAGGGAACTGAGGAGGGAACTGAGGGGGGAACTGAGGAGGGAACTGAGGAAGGAACCGAGGAGGGAAATGAGGAGGAACTGAGGAGGGAACCGAGGAGGGAACCGAGGAGGGAACCGAGGAGGGAACCGAGGAGGAACCGAGGAGGAACCGAGGAGGGAACTGAGGAGGGAACTGAGGAAGGAACTGAGGAAGGAACTGAGGAGGGAACTGAGGAGGGAACTGAGGGGGGAACTGAGGAAGGAACCTAGGAGGGAACTGAGGAGGGAACTGAGGGGGGAACTGAGGGGGGAACTGAGGATGGAACCGAGGAGGGAAATGAGGAGGAACTGAGGAGGGAACTGAGGAGGGAACTGAGGAGGGAACCGAGGAGGGAACCGAGGAGGGAACCGAGGAGGAACTGAGGAGGAACTGAGGAAGGAACTGAGGAGGGAACTGAGGAGGAACTGAGGAGGGAACTGAGGAGGGAACTGAGGAGGGAACCGAGGAGGGAACTGAGGAGGGAACCGAGGAAGGAACTGAGGAGGGAACCGAGGAAGGAACTGAGGAGGAACCGAGGAGGGAACTGAGGAGGAACTGAGGAGGGAACTGAGGAAGGAACCGAGGAGGGAACTGAGGAGGGAACTGAGGGGGGAACTGAGGAAGGAACCTAGGAGGGAACTGAGGAGGGAACTGAGGAGGGAACTGAGGAGGAACTGAGGAGGGAACTGAGGAGGGAACTAAGGGGGGAACTGAGGAAGGAACCTAGGAGGGAACTGAGGAGGGAACTGAGGAAGGAACCTAGGAGGGAACCGAGGAGGGAACTGAGGAGGAACTGAGGAGGAACTGAGGAGGGAACTGAGGAAGGAACTGAGGAGGAACTGAGGAAGGAACTGAGGAGGGAACTGAGGAAGGAACTGAGGAGGGAACTGAGGAGGGAACTGAGGAGGGAACTGAGGGGGGAACTGAGGAGGGAACTGAGGAAGGAACCGAGGAGGGAAATGAGGAGGAACCGAGGAGGGAACCGAGGAGGGAACCGAGGAGGGAACCGAGGAGGGAACCGAGGAGGGAACCGAGGAGGAACCGAGGAGGAACCGAGGAGGGAACTGAGGAGGGAACTGAGGAAGGAACTGAGGAAGGAACTGAGGAAGGAACTGAGGAGGGAACTGAGGAGGGAACTGAGGGGGGAACTGAGGAAGGAACCTAGGAGGGAACTGAGGAGGAACCGAGGAGGGAACCGAGGAGGAACCGAGGAGGGAACCGAGGAAGGAACCGAGGAGGAACTGAGGAAGGAACTGAGGAGGGAACTGAGGAAGGAACTGAGGAGGGAACCGAGGGGGGAACTGAGGGGGGAACCGAGGAAGGAACCGAGGAGGGAACCGAGGAGGGAACCGAGGAGGGAACTGAGGAGGAACTGAGGAAGGAACTGAGGAAGGAACTGAGGAGGGAACCGAGGAGGAACTGAGGAAGGAACCGAGGAAGGAACCTAGGAGGGAACTGAGGAGGGAACTGAGGAAGGAACTGAGGAGGAACTGAGGAGGAACTGAGGAGGGAACTGAGGAGGGAACCGAGGAAGGAACTGAGGAGGGAACTGAGGAAGGAACTGAGGAGGAACCGAGGAGGGAACCGAGGAGGAACTGAGGAGGGAACTGAGGAAGGAACCGAGGAGGGAACTGAGGAGGGAACTGAGGAGGGAACCGAGGAGGAACTGAGGAAGGAACCGAGGAAGGAACCTAGGAGGGAACTGAGGAGGGAACTGAGGAAGGAACTGAGGAGGAACTGAGGAGGAACTGAGGAGGGAACTGAGGAGGAACTGAGGAAGGAACCTAGGAGGGAACCGAGGAGGGAACTGAGGAAGGAACTGAGGAGGAACTGAGGAGGAACTGAGGAGGAACGCTCCGTAACGAACCTCTTCCCCAGCTCTATAAGTTTGAGCAGATGCTAAGAGGGAGAGAAAGGCTAGAGCTCATCCAGACTGATCCTGGTTATTGTGTCCAACTTGCTTCCACATCAGGCTGAAAAACTTGCAGCAAACATGAAACTGACTTTCTGTACTTCCTACTAAGCAGATGTAAATTAGCTCTAAGCTAACTCTGGTGCAGTCACGTATAATTGCATACTGTCCCTGGAAAATAAACAAAGAGTTTAATCCAGCTACAATAGATGCTGAGGAAGAGGAGGGACACGTGCACTTGTGGTTGCCATGGTTACCGTCTTGCTATTCCAGATGATTTCAGTCACATTGCTGGAATCATCCAAGCTGCATGGTTGATTCTTGCAGTGTGACACCTGACACATGCTCCTTTCCTCATGAAGCATTTCCTAATGCTCGTTGTGTAAAGGTCTGGGTCTACTGCATCACTTCACACCACAAGTCACAAAACTTACAGAACATGATTCACCCTTTGAGCTAAAGCAAGACTCGATGTTTACATATGCGCACATATATTTAAAATCAAACCACTTGCAAATAACCGAACAGGCACAAACAGGAACTGGTTCCAGTCATGGTGATTTTGCATCACCATAAAATAACAGATAAATGAATCAAAATGAGGTTTAAAAGGAAATTAAAATAAAAAAGACTGCTTTCAGGATAGGAGGCCTGATTTGTGAATGGATGGGCCTCCACTGCTGGAGTCCATCCATAGTGTCCGGTCGGATTTACTGTCTTTGCAAAAGCAAATTTGCACTGAAGCTGAAAAATCTATAGAGAATATACGAGTCAAATTCCTTAAATAAGTACAGTCCAGCTTCCTGCACCACTTAAGCCAAATGACCTGGAGGACGGTCAGCATTATATCCAATGTGCATTCATGACTGGGACTGTGGAAAATAATCAGCGACGCTTCGTAAGAAATGAAGGAGACTCCAGGTCTTTGCAGCCTCCTATTTAATCCTGTATCTTAAAGTTGAAAGTCATGCCCACATGTGCCTTTTGATAGAAAAAGAAAAAAAGTAGAAAGAAAGAGAGAATGGGCAGAAAAAAAAGGAGAAAAACTGAGTCTATTGTGATTGAAGGTTGGCAACACGGAGTACAAGGGAAATATATGTGCATAATCACACTCAAATCTTCTGTTAGCCACAATGCAGTTGGTGTGTTTTGAATAATTGAGCTGGGCAAGCTGCTGTCTCCACACATTTCTCTGGCGCTTTTTAAAAGGAATGGAAATAAGGGATGAATACTTAATGGCTGTGATCTGTAGGAATTGCTGGAGCTTTTTTTTCAACAGTACCTAAGTCATCCTCCGTAAGATGTGCAACTTTGAAACTTGCAAATGGGCTGTGTTACTTTTATCCAGAAAGTACTGGTAGTTAGCTTTAGATTGTGGAGATGCAAGCTGACAAATCACAAAGGCTACTTAGATCAAGCACAAATTCAGCTACAGAGGCTGATCGCTACTTCACGCTGATATGCGCCGACTGCACTGATGCCCATGGATGAATAATTAATGCTGTTTACAGTGTAAAGAATGGAATATGACAATAACAGTGCTGGTGCTAATTCTGACCAATGTTAGCAGTAAGATTCTGACCTTACCATCACTTCCATGTGACTGCAACAGACTGTTCACCCCCCCCCCCCCCCCCCCCCCCACCCGGCTGGAACATGGAGAAAATAAGATTTTAATAACCTTCATCACCAGGAAATGTTTTCCTCTGCTAGACAAAGTGAAAGATGAAGTTCACAGTTTAGATTTAAAGAAAAAGAACTGCACTTACCGTGGATCAGTGTGACACGAGGCGTTTTTCCAGTGGGTCTTTCGCAGAGCTTCAGGAATTTGCATCCACTCAGTGGAAACATCCAAAAATCTCTCTTGTGACACTAATTGATTGAACATGAGTCACCACTGATAAGTCCGGCACGGACCGTGAATCAGGGCTCCGCAGAGTCAAAGCAAAGACAGAAAATATATGTGAAGTCGTGCCCCGAATGTCTGCAGCCAAAGACGGTGGGAACATGATTACGTGTTGAATTCTTTCTCCGCTACGTGGAAACAGAGAAGAAGAGTTGGAGCTCTGGGCTGATTGGCAGGAGGAGATATGTAATAGGACTCTGTTTGCTGGAGCAGTTGATTTGTTTGTTTGTAATAGAGTGGCCCCCCCGAGGCCGTCTGTCTCTGCAGACTCAGGGTGTCATCAGGATTTTCTTAGGTGGGCTGAACATGCTAGGATTCAGGATGAACACACAAGAATGTGGAAGTCGCTTGGCTCGGGCCTGCAGAAGGATGGTCTGATCCTGCATCCTGATTCGCTTGTATAAAAATAAGTAAACATGAAAACAGGACTTCTGCGAGACGGTTTGAGCTTGTTTTCTCAGCCATGACATGCAGTACAGCACAAGGTCTGCTCGATTCCTGTTACTTTGCTTTGCACGTCCTTTAAAATCTAAATTTGCTTTTCTTAAAACGTCCAGCGGCCTTTGTCTTAGATATTGTGTTCTGCAGACACATTGCAGTTATTGTTATGAGCATCTGTGTCCCCAGTAAAAGCATGTACGAGAGACATGAATATCCCCAAGCAGGGGAAAACAATGTTTCTGGTGGTTTGTTAAACACTTAACTCGGTTCACCTCCCAGTTTTAATTACACTTAGTCAACATAACACAAAAAACACACACTGACAACACATGGACATATTTTGGGGGGCGGGCCATGCGGTGTGCGGTGGGCGGGGCTGCTTTGGTGGTCCCGCTCCCAACATGATGTGGTTACTTCTTCCCAATTTTAATTGCAAACAACACACACTTCACATTCATAAGCTGGGAGGGAGGGGGTGACAATGGGGTCCTGCCACGCCCCTATTTCTGGGGCTGTGCCGTGGCGGGGGAGTGGTGCTGTTCAGGGGGCCTGGGTCTGGGCTGGCCTGGCAGGGGTGGGACTGCTGCTGGCCCTGGGTGGTGCTGGATCGGCTGCATGTGTGAAGTGGTGGGGGGGCGTTGACAGGGGTGGGGGGTAGTTGTGGGGCCCTGATCGGGGCCCTCCTATCCCCTGCTCCCCCGGGGGTATCTCACAGGGGACATGTTGGGAAAGAAAGGTGAGGTGCATGAGCCAATGGATGAAGTGGTGAATGAATGTTAGAGTAGAGGGGGGGTGGGGGGGTGGGGGGATCAGGGTGAAAGAATTTAGGAAAGTGGATGGCCGCTGGGATAGGAGGAAGGGGGGGGTGTATGCAGATAGGTGGGGGTGCGTATGTGGGGTTATGTTGGTGGTACGGGGGAGTGATGGGGTGGATGTACAATGAGGAGTGTGAATGTGGATAGAGGGGTGTAGGGAGGTGTGTGTGTGTGTGTGTGTGTAGAGTGGGGTATGCGTGTATGGAAGAATGGGTGATTATAGAGGGAGCAGTGTGTGTGAGTATAAAGAACGGGGGTAGGAGAGTGTGAGTTTGAGCGTGTGTAAGAGAATGGGTGTATAGGGTGTGTTTAAGGAGGAAGTGTGGATGCGTGTGTGTGTGTGTGTGTGTGTGCACATGTGTGTGCGTGTGTGCGTATGTGCGTGCTTCCGGGCTCTTGGGGCCGTGGGGCCCGCGCTCTGTCTGCCCTGGGTGGCCGGTGCCCGGCGGGGCCGGTCCTCGCTGGTCCGGGCCTGCTGGGGCCTGTTCCCCCTGACTGCGGGGGACTCTGGCTGGGACCCCCTCTGCCTCCTCCTGGGTCGGTGCATGGCTGGCTCCGGGGTGGGGCGGTTGGGGTCTGCGCCTGGGCGTGGCTGCCGATGGCCCGGGTCTCGGGGGTACTCCTGGCGTGCCTCTTGCCTTTGTGTGGGAGGGGTCACACTGGCATGATCACCTTTTCCGGAACACGTTCCACTCTGCATGTTTTCTCATTTCTGTGTGTTTCTCATTTATATTTAACTTTTTAGATTCATAGTTTAGTTACTATGATCTAAAGTTGGCTTGTATGTGTATGTATATGTGTTAATACTGGCAAGTGCGTATATGTTTGTACGTATGTATGTGTGTGTGTGCATAGAGGTGTGTGTGTACATGTATGTATGTGTATATGTATATGTGTATATATATATATATATATATGTGTATACATGTGTGTATATGTATGTGTATGTATACGTGTGTATATGTATGCGTGTGTATGTATGTGTGTATGTATACATCTGTAGGTTGTTTTTTTTCTTTTTGTTTTTGGGTTATTTTTTAGTTTGTTTTTTTTCTCTCCCTTTCCTCTCCCTTTATCTCTTTCACTTTTCTTATGAGGTGTTTTTTCTCCTTTCTCTATCTGTCTTTCGTCTGTCCTCTCTGGTCCAGCAGTACAAACTCTACAATTCAAACAATAATACAAAATAAATATAGAAATAAAATAAAAATTCAGAAAGTCAAGGGGATCATTATATCTATAAAGCTTCCCTTGGCAGAGAAAATTTGCTCAGCAGAACACAGCATCCAGACCATCATTCTGCTTGCCTAAATGCTGGACAAGACAAAAAAAAAACAAAAAACACTTAACTCTGCAAAACACAAGACTCTCACAACATGCTTATGAAGAAAAGTACTCATAAACTGTATTCCAGCTTTGTAGAATCATCCTGTCCACACACGAACATCCCGAATCTTGCAGTAGTTCAGCAGCACCTGCATTGATGTGGCCAAAGCTGAAAGTAGCAGAATCGCCCTTTTTATCATACCAGACGGTGACCTGAGTGTCGGGCCACACCTCTAAACATTTCCTCGTCCGCGTTCGACTCCTGTGTTCCAAACTTTTTTATTTCCATGAGGAAATGTGCAAAGACACATGTGCACACATGTGAAAAATATGTTGTTAATAACAGATAATAACCAGGTTTTGCAAATTTACTGTCCATCTCACTGATAAAACTGGCATATCGTAATATTTACAGTTACTGATCAACGTCTCCATCGTATCAATCTGTGGTCCAGCGCTTTAAACTGCCGCTGGAAAGACATAAAAAAAAGACATACACACATTTTCAAAGGTGCACCTCAACTCGAGATTGGTTAATAATGTGTTCATGTTAAATGTAAGTATGTATGTATGTATGTGTGTATATATATATATATATATATATATATATATATATATATATATATATATATATATATATATATACATTATATAAATACAAAACACAACTTTTTTACACATTTAAAAACTTCCCCCGCCCCAACCATATGCCCACATACATACACTCATACACACATAAAGGTACATGTACACACCCACACAGTGTGTGTACAGACCCTGTAAACCAAATATTTTTATATATAAAAATATGGGTAACATACATAAAAAAAAAAAATGTTTTGGAAAGCAGCTTTTGTCAAACTGAAGATGATTTTTAGAGTTACGTCCTGATATGAACTAACTTTTAAGAATGGAAGCACTTGGCGTGGCTCTTGTTAATGGTTGAATCATAACTCATCAATAATATAATTAAAGTTTCTTCAAATTTGATAGACAGTGTGCAAGAGAACAGTTTGTTATTGTGCAGTTGCTTTCACCTCTGCAGGAAGATTGCATCGAGACAGATCAATGGTCCACTTGCCACACAGACAGAAAAGCCATCCAATGCCTTTTTACCTACTCCCAGAGCCCCTTCTTATCTGAGCTAATAATTATGAACCATTACTTGGGATGAGAGGCAATTTGTTCTACTTTTCTGTTTTGGAGCTGAAATGTAATAGGCCTGGCATTTGAAGCAAGACTGTACTTAGGTAGGTTTTGTCCTTCTATCTGAAATCTGACCTGTGCAGGATGGAAAAAGAACCAGGACATGGAAAAAATAAGAATGAGTCCATGGCAACACACCTGGCCTGTCAGACACACCAGTGTGTGACTAAATAATGAACAGCAAAGCATTAATAAATGAATGAGTTTGATGAAAAGTGAAGCTATGAGAAGTGCATGGAAGAGATGTCCAGGTTCATGTGTATTGGTGGATGTTTAACGCAGGAAGCAGACAAGCTGCAGGGCTAAATGGAGGACACACAGAACAGATTCAGGCAAAGTTAAAGAAACTGAAACCAGATTAGAGTCGAAACAATCACAACAGCTGAACTGGGTCCAGTCGCCGTACCAACAAGAGATTTCTGCCTAATTACAAGATTTTTTTCCTGAACTTCACAGTGTGGTTGAAATGCAAACCACACAGATTACCAGTTTTTTTTTTTTTTTCTCATTAAAAACAACAAATCATATTATTTATATTGCATTTCACTGCTGATGACGCTTAAAGTGATTACATTAGAGCCGTAATTCCTCCTCATTAATGCTACGTAGCAGGAAGCTACAGGTTCCTGGGATGGAAACATGGCTGCCAATCCGCAACACAAGCCTCTCTGACCACCACCAAAACATTCATTTGATTTCATACACACAGGAGGGTGAAATATTCCCACTAAGGACACAAAGACACATGACTGAGTGGAATTCGAACCGTAATCTTTCCAGTCCTCAGACAACTTGCTCCCCACCCGAGCTGCTGCCCCACCCCACAAAGATTTGGCTCTTTTGGATCAAGTGAAAGGGACAGGTTGGGACATGGTGGCACCAAATAGAAGCTGATTTGGACTCGGTTTGGGGGAGATAGCGTGAAAATGTAAATAATTTGTATTGTGTTTGTTGCCGATATTTGTTCTACTGAAAGCAAAGACATGAGAATTATCTGCAGATGAGAAAACAATTGGTCCCTGTCCGATCCGTGTGTTTTTTCTACAAAATACTGTTGGTAATAAATTCTGTTGTATTTTTTATGGTGCTCTTTCTATCAATACAGTTAATTTATACAATTCTAACTTCATAATCTGACAACTGAGGCTATGTGAAATTAAAAAAAAAAAGAAAATGTATGTTGACTATAAAAATGTTGAGCGTCTATATAAATTTTTACTTTAAAAAAATACAAACTAAAGAAAGAGGCAGGCCAAAAATAGCTAAAAGATTGCTTTGAGTTTCAAAGGTTAATCGATCTGAAAGCAGTGACATTTTCATACCTAAATGCATCTCACGCAGCAGGACATGTGGTTGGAAACGTAGCTGTTTGTGGAAAGCTGCTTCCCAACAGACACAAGTTCCTCCCTCACCACCAGGGAATGAACTCTTGCAGAGTGAAATATATGAAGATAGTTTGTTTTTCTCAGCTACATTCTCCACTTTACAAGATTAGAGGAGGATAATGGAATCAAACATGATTTAGCAGCTTGATGTGAAATTGTGTTTCTGCATTGGAAACTTGCTAACAGAGGTGATGATCTAATTAGCCGGGAAACAAGAGAACTACTCGGCTAATGTTACAGGTCAAGGTCCACATATCGTTATGGGGCAATATATTGAAAGGCATACTACATTATGGAGTGTAAGCGCTGCTGCACTGACCTTCTGTAGGTTCGAATGTTCACATCAGGTAATTGCATTTGTTCAGATGTGATCGCTGCAGCTCTGTATGGAGACAGCATGCTGATGCCGTCGGTATCTATGTAGCAATAAAAAGAAATATCAACGCTCCTTTGCATGCTTTCATGTCTGACTCTGCCATGTGTAGTTGGGAGCCACATGAAATATAGGATGTAAATTATACCTCGCTTAAATACACCAAGAGAAATTAGTGCAGCTGTGTTAAAAGTTGGACTCCGTCTTGTCCTTTTCAGCAGAGTGTTTCTCACAAGGAACATCCAACTTAGTAACTCACTGCTAATGAGCTGCTAAAGATCAGTCAAGGTTGCTTTTCTCCTTTCATTAATGAGTGGACCTTGGGAGCTTTCACTGAGCCTAGAGGTTACTACATCATTAAGACCCAAGAGGTGCTGAAAGAGCTCATTGTAACTAGATGTTGTAACCTTGAGGGCTGGCCCCATTGAGTTTGTTTTATCCCCTCTTTCTTTGCTGTCAGTTATGTCGTCAGACAACCAGACAATCGTTGCACTGTCAATAATCCAGCAAATGGTCGAACTTCAACCTTCCTCCTCTAACGATCTGTCCTGCTCTATAAAGGGAAGGTCACTGGAGTGTATCGGCACTAGATTGAGCTCACGACTTTTAACTTGCCCTGCTGTTTCAATAATATATTTACTACCCTGCCCCACTTAATTACCTTGGCCCTGTTTAAACAGTTGCCACATATCCACCTCATGGCTTCCACATTAGTTTTCTGCATCTATCAATGGATCAAAGGCTGCATTTGAAGTTCAACTGAGCGATGGATGTTGAAACCATCATGTTTGATATCGTGAGCTCTGTGGATTCTGTGGAAAGGTAGAACCCCGTTTAAAAATTAGATAATTAAAATGCTTGACTTACTTCTGCACGTCTCCAGTGTCTGCAGGAACGTGTCTGATCCAAGCGGCAACCTCCGGCGGTTAAAAGTGAAGCCTATGCAGAAGTGCATAAAACTGCAGTTCCCCCTTCATCCACTAGGGGCTGCAAAACAGAGCAAATCCCCATAGACTCCCATGTTAAAAAGACCAACTTCACGGAAGAAATAAACATGTTTACAGCCTGGTTCAAAAATCCATTTTCGGTTTATAGGTCAGGTTTACCTTCATGACAACTGTGGGGGGAGTGAATTTTTTTCTAACTCGCCCGTTTTAAAGTCATTTAATCTCGATGTTCGGCAAATTTAGGGGCATTTCCTTTTGATTGACAGGTACCAATCTCTGACTTCAAGTAAGAAGAACGTAGAACAACCGCAGTTTTTAGCCGGTTAACAACGTGACTTAGCTTTAGCCCGCTTACCTCCGTTAGCTGGGTAGCTCCTGTTATCTCAGGGTTAGCTCAGTTAGCTTTTAGCTACAGAAAGCTTGGAGTTCGCTAGATGTCAATCATCCGCCATGACGCTCACGGCTGCCCTCTCAGCTCCACCTCTTTGCCCATATTTGTATTTTCCGGGCGAGACAACGCGCATGATGCTGCCAACATGGCGACGGTAGGAACCGCCCACCAAGCTTCAATTCAGCTCTTCAGAAACATATGGGTGACGTCACGGAGACTCCGTCCATCTCTTTATATACAATCTATGGTCTGATCACATGTCCATGACAACACAGATGGTAATTTATGCTACAAACTAAACCTTCAGAAGCACCTTCAGGCCCACCTATTCTCTTTGCTAAAGATTGATGTCCATCTCCTGCATCGTTTCTATGTGAAATTTGGTCTGTTTTTGGGGCCCTGGCAGAGTAGTATGACTAGACACCACAGTAGCAGTGTTGAGCAGTGTAGTTGATGTGCAACCCACAAAAGAATTTGGAAGAAGAACCAATGTATTTAATGGCCTGACTCACCACCACCAAGGCAGATACACAGACTGACAGTTACATCAATCTTCTGTATTGGTTATGCTCACAATTTGGCTTCATTTCAAGGGACTTAGCTATTCATCATTTGATGCAGAAAATTGATACATACTACTAGAAGTCACAGTGGCAGTGTTGTTGTATAGCTCACACACAACCTGGGAACTAGCCAGAGAAGAAGTAAGCAACAGGAAGAAGACAATGCATAAACCACCAAATGAAAAGTACCTGAAAAGATCCAGAAAAAGTTGAGGAGAGCAGGAAAAAACTTTGTAGTTTTCTTCTTCTTCTTGAGTTTTTTGATAGTTGTGAACAGCTTTATAGCACTGCATCATCACTATTAACCAGCGTCAAAACACGAAAGTAAGCTCTGAACTCAGAACATAATGAGTTTCCATTTTTTTCACAAAATAAAAGTGATGTCTCTAAGTTTCAACCAACAACAATTGTGATTTTCAGGTAGTTTCATTGAACAGTGTTTAGCACATCAGCCGCAGTTCTCGTAAAATATCATTTGGGTAATTTTGCGAGAATTGTGGTCTATGCAAGGTAGCGGCGTAGTGTTATTTTGGGGTTTTCTACTTGCTACGGAGAATTTGCTATGGATTTACCAAGCTTTCTTTCTTCATTTTCTCTTCTAAAACCCAAAAATATGCTGCTGTTTGTTCCACACTGCATCATCTTTACAGGAAATGAACTGGTCACAACCCCCCCACATCACTTCACGTCCGGGGATACTTAAATGTGAAAAATGTTTTTCGATTATACTTTTGTAATATAATTCTATATCAAACTAAAAAAACACCTCATGAGAGCATAAAAACCTTTAAGCGACATTTGATACTTTTTTCGAAATGTGGGTGTTTACATTTGCATTCTTTTTATTGCAACATTTTGTTTTTGCACAATTTTAGATATAATGGAAACACACCTACTGCCTACTACTGGATGCATAGGCTTAACCATGTAAAGATGCAAGTATGTAGGTGGCACCATGTGACCTTTAAAACGAACATCCCTCTTTATGTACAAATGGACTTTTATGTATCTTTGTGAGAACGGACATTACCATGACCCACTTCACTGTTACCACATTTGCTTTGGTCTGGATGTTGGAACTTGGAGGTGAATTCTGCCCAAACAACCATGCTGGCCTAAGAGATGCATAGAAGTATCAGACCACTGACGTCTAACTCTGGCATACATATTTATGTCTGTAAAGGGAGAAGAAATAGACCTTAAGAGAGCTTAATTGATTGAAGGTAATTTACCTGCAAAGTACAAGGAAGGCTAAAGACCCACAGATCCATAAGACACCCCAGATCATTTCACCCCTGACTTTCTCTGACCTGCTGTGAACATGAGCTAACTTTGACTGGACAAATTGGCTGAACTTCTGCACATAATTTAGCCAAGTCTGGGTAATTCCAGGGATGAAAGCAAATCTGAGCCAGGGCACTTCAACATTACACACACACACACACACACACACACTGATTTCCCTTATGTTCAGGTCAGGATCAATGAGCTGATTGATTGAGTAAAGACTGATATCTTGGCAGCAGGCAGGATATGGGTATGGGATTGAGTATAGAAGACGTTGGCCCTCAAGAAACCAATCGATCAGACCTTTACGGATCGATTATCCACTCAAGACTAAGTGAGGAGCATCTGGCAGATAAATAGGTCCACTTAATATCAGAAGAAGGAATCTACTTCTGTGGAAAAGAATGCAGGCGAAATGGACTTTTCTATGTTGCGTGTGAAATCCCAGGTTACAGTAGTTCTGTAATCTCAAGATAACTCCCAAACTGACTTTTTCTACGATGGAGTTACGTTGAGAGACAGCTGGTAAAGACAACTTCACTCAATAATTCTAGACCCCTTATCCCTGAAGGAATTCGTGAGAACAGGAACCGCAGGCAAACAATACAACGATGAATACAAATACAAGACAATAGATGTCAACGTGTCAACAATGTTGCACAAGAGCACTAATTGGATAGTCTGCAGACTGTATCCTAATTACATAAGAATGAACCTCGAGATAATGAGATTTTTTTTCCCTCTGAAAGGTGTGCTGTACTTCTAATTGCTTCCCCCTGTTTTATTTGTCTTTAACTGTACTTCATTAAAAAGGAGGAGATGGATAGAACAGGGAATGACAGCATCTCCATAGCTTAAACTAGTAATTATTATCCAAGGAGATAATTCGCCGGGAAGAGTGTCAGCTCGAGATGAAATGAGGAGATTGATGGTGAAACGGGAGAGGATGGGATAGGCGTATGGGTAACATTTATCATTGAGCTTATGTGCCTTAATCTTTACTTTGAATGACTTATGGGAGAAACTGAAGGAGGAAAATGAGGAGAGAAAAAGCATGAGACCTGCTTGGAAACACAAGGCTCTGATGTTTGATGCTTCAAAGAGCAAAAATAAAGCGGTGGCTCACTTCAATGAGATATTGATAAATCTAAAAATGTCAACTGTTTTTTAAGAAAAAGAAACCCTCACGTATTTTTATGAGTTATTTATGCGATGTTTATGATGGAGAGCAGCATGATGTCTTCCACAGAGAAAGATAAAACATAGCACCTGTACTCTGCTACTTTGCTCATATATCAAACAGATTAGTCAGAATATATATGTTTTTATAGTCAATTTGAAGATGAGTATTATCATTTTGACATATCCGGTTTCTCTTCTGATCTTCTTAGCTCATGAAGCAGCGAGATGAAAAGAAATGAAGCATGAGGAGATAGCAGACATGATGCAAAAGTAATTCAATTACTCATAGAATTGAGATTATGGGACCATGATAAGCAGCGATTAAAGTAATTAAAGTACGTTGGTGGCTTGTCACATATAGCTGTATTCCCATGTGTTGAGGAATGGTGGACAAAACCCAAAGATGGTTCAATAATTATAAACTACTGTGACTAATCAGACTATATTTTGCAAAATTTGAAAAACTGTGTTTGTATTGTATGCAGTCATTCTGTGTAGGATTTAAGAGGATGAAGGCTCCAATCTATACCAGCAGCAGTTTGTACATCTACAAGCTCAGTGTTTTCTCCTGGTATTTTGTAAACAAGAACATTAGTACTTTATAATATTCTAAATATTATAAAGTATTTATATAATCAATTATATAATCATATTATATAATCAAAGCTTTTATAATATGCTTTGATTATAAAAGAATATTACATTTTCAAGTATTAATTAATCAGTATATTTCAACATTTGCTAAAAGAATACAGGAGTCTGAGGAGTTGCAGATAACGCATGCAAGGGATGTGGCCTGACCAGCACAGCAACTTTAAATGAAATGACTTTGCCTCATTCTAGGCTCAGGGCTCAAATAAGCTTTTCGTAGAAAAAAAAAAAAAAGTTCTATTGGTCAAAATTCACCTTTAAGTAACAGTATAGTCCAACGAGGCTTTTACACTGCTTGATCATGTATTGATTTGGCGTGTCTGTGCAGAAACAGGGGATAAGCCGATGGAGCGTGTGTGAGAGAGAAGGGATGAAAGGCTTTGCTGACTGCAATTCTGTTTTATATTGTGAAGTATGTCAATGGGTGGCTGTTAATTTACTACGCAGTCCCGGTTTCAGCATTGGGTGGAAAACGACAGCTAGACAAGGAGAGGTGCGTTGACTTCTTATGTGATACTGATTGCAGGCTTATTTTTACTCAGTCAGTAGCCCGTCCATAAGCAAAATAGTGACTATTATATATCAAGTTTGGTTAAAAACAGTTTTTTTATTTTCAACAGCTTCACCTACAGTGACCATTTGGCAACACAAGGGAAAGAATGGGGGTGTTTTTGTTTATTTTCTACTACATAAAAGCAGCTTTAACCTCCTGAGACCTCACATCCTCATACAAAGACATCACATATGTGTTGTCTGCACCATAATATTAAATCCTGTGCAGCTGGAACCTCCTGGTCTCCTCCGAACCCTGAAGAAAAGCCACTGCTCCACCACATGGAAAGATTTGAGCTTATTAGGATACCACGTCATACAGATAGGAGATCCAGGGGACTGCAGGAGGGACTAAACATGTTCCTTGTGATCCGTAAGAGTACTGCTGGAAGGAGGAATGAAGGAATTCAGCCGCCCTGCTGAACCTGCTGACACTGAGACTCCAATCTTTGGATAAGTGAAAGAAAATGGATGAAAGAATCAACAAAGTGCTTCTTGATTGTTTTTTAGAAGTTGTGTCAGTAAACGTTTGCCCTTAGTACACACTATGGCAGCCTCTGAAGGGTTAATCACATAGGTACACTGGTAGATCAGTTCCTTGCTACGAGGTCACTTTCCCACTTTTCTTTTCATTGCTTGCATCCACGCTTTGTCTTAGTGCTCATCTACCACACTCTCCTCTTTCAGGAGTCTAACAGAGAAAACTTGGGAAATTATTTGATTGTTTTTCTACAAAGACGGGATTAAAATTAACAAACAAAAAACAGAACAACTCTTGATGTGAAAAATGCATTAAAACTGCAGCTCCCCCCTCAGTTGAATTACTGTCACGGTTGAATTAAATTCAACTAAAGTTTGTGCGCTGGTGCCTTTGTGCATTTACTGGCTCATAATTTAACTGTCATACTTGACTGATTTGCTGTTTTTGTTGTCATGAATGTGTCTAGGAAAAGTCAAAACACTGTTTAGAGATGCTGCTTCTCCTTTTTAACTCAACAGGAGGATATACATCAGGTTCTTCCACGAAAAGAGAGTTCAGTGAACTTTTTGTGTTTTAGGAGCTGTCAACAACAACTGCACCAGATGTGCTATTTGTTTATCATAAGATTGTCCAGGTGTTTATCAGACTTATAAAGATACCCATACACGGGGGGGGGGGTGGGGGGGCTGATGTATATGATAAACTAAAACCGTTGCAACAATGATGTCAAATAACATAGTTTATAGAAGCAAACATTAAGAATCAATCCTGTAAACTTGCATAGTGGGATTTGTCAGTGAAACAAGTGGCAGATATAGAGTTCAAACTAGTTTGCTTATTATTAATAGTTGTATAATCAACAAGGTAAAAACACAAAATTTTAACACATAAAAGGATCTTTTTAAGGGGAAAAAAACCTAAATATGTCAATTTAAATAAATGAATCGCTCTGGAGGTTTTAGGAAGAGAAGTTTCGAACATTACCTCTTCAAAATCATTTCGATGACACCATAACATTCATAATGCACAATCCTTCAGATTATGTTGCCCTGCAGTGTCCCAAGGCTGAAAAACAGCGTTTCACAACTGTGCTTTGGTGTCATAAGCCACTGCTATTAACATTATTAACCATGGAGGATTCAGTCATAAAACACAAGCAGACATTATTTTAGAAAGAATAAAAGATGCAGCAGAAAATATATAAGAGAAACTGTTTGACTGACTTTTACTGGCTAGTAGGAGCTCAGAGAAGAGATGGGATTTAACAGAAATGCTTAATCTGAGTCATTAGAAGGTGCCAAAGTACAAAAATAAGCAACAGTCCAGTGATGCTTATTAAATGGGTTTTTTATTGCTATTCCATCAAGGAAGGTGGAATAACTATTTAATTCTATGTATTCAGGTTTCAGCTGAAAGTTTTCTTTGGACACATAATGTTACTGAAAATAGACCTGGCCACCAGCAGGAACTCCAGATCGTAGACTTCCCCCACAGGCTTGTTACAGTACGTACACGAAATGATGGCAGCATCATTTTATCTGCTTCTCTTCTTACGCTGATGGTTCCACACTGTTCTTCCACTTGACATGTTGGACAGTTCTTAACCCAGTTTTAGAAGTTTCTGCATCATCTTAGATGTTTTCTCTGCTTGATGCCAATGATCTGAAATTTCTTTTGCACGTCCACATTGTGTATCTCTCCATGTGGTTATTTAAGAGATGAGCAGCTTCTCATCCAAGTGGTGACTGTGTTTCTAGTGGTAACTCAGTGTAACTCCAAATATCATCTCTGCTGCTCAATGTGTTTTAGGTTTGTTTTTTTAGTGGGACACAGTAGTGAGGGTGGAAATGTTTGTGTAGGAGCTTCAATTATTGTGATTCTCAGTCATTTATTTCCATCTCTAATCTGTTTGCAGCCAGTTTTTGTTTGTTGTTTTGTGTGTATGCACCGACTACTCCTCCCTGTTCCTCTTCTCTTGGCTTCAGGGCAGACAGACACAATAATGATTTACTTACCATCTGGTACAAAGTATAATAGCACAAGGCTTCATGTCCCCAGATCATGTGTTGTAACAAAGTGGGTATATTTTCCCTTTTATTTTGTTCTTTAAGATTTAATAACTTCACTGATATATATTACCCCAATTTTTTAAAACCTCTTCTTACCACTTACAAACACCTCACATTTCCTCGGTTTGCTATAGTCAGACGTATGCATGAACCTCAAACATGAAATCAGTCACAAAACCTGGTTTGACTTGTTCGTTTTGGTGACAAGGATCGTGTACAAACATACTTAGTTCCCATTTTAAGGCAGAAGGTGTTGCAAGTAGCAGCAGCAGTTGTGGTGATTTGTACTAACAAGAAGCGCTGAACAACAAGGCTGACCTCTAAGCCACAACACACACTTTATCCCTTTTCCCAACCTGCATACACTTCATTTCGGAACTTATTTCTTCCTGTCTTAGTCCCTCTGAAAGATGGTAAAATAGATGAAGAGGACAGGATCAACCAAGCTCCTACCAACCTCTTTATGACTTAATTCATTGTCCTCCTCGTTCATTGTAGGAAATAAAACAGCCTTCAATATGTTTGATTGTTTTTTTTGTATTGGAACTGTAGGACAGAGGAGAAAGGGGTCAGAGGAGCACAGATAAAATGATCTTACAGGTCCTAGTTAAGCATGAACATCACAAAAGATGCAGTGTGCTAAACTGTTAATTATACCTGT
Source organism: Telmatherina bonti (assembly GCF_933228915.1). Taxonomy (NCBI): domain Eukaryota; kingdom Metazoa; phylum Chordata; class Actinopteri; order Atheriniformes; family Telmatherinidae; genus Telmatherina; species Telmatherina bonti. Next base: position 8,472,577 of record NC_136631.1, read on the forward strand.
AGTTGTAGTTGCATCTGCATGGTCTTTTTTTTTTTTTTTTTTTTTTGTCTTGTCCAGCATTTAAGCAAGCAGACTGATGTTCTGGATGCTGTGTTCTGCTGAGCAAATTTATTTTGCCAAGGGGAACTTTTATAGATGTAATGATCCCCTTGTATTTCTTGATTCTTATTTTATTTTTCTATTTGCTTTGGATAATAGTTTGTATTACAGAGTTTATGCTGCTGGACCTGACCGGAAAGGACAGGAAAGGGGCAGAAAGAGAACAGAAAAGAGAACATAAAAAACAAAAAGAGATCAATGCATACACGTATATGCACATACATACCCACCTACATATATATGTATATACACTCGCACATACATTATATATATATACATATATACATACATACATACATACATATATATAAATAGATATACATACATACATACATACATACATATACACACACATACACATATATATATATATATATATATATATATATATATATATATATATATATATATATATATACATATCCATACACATACATACATACATATGTACACACACATACCCACCCACACACATAAATATATACACCCACACAAGCCAACTCTAGATTCATGGTCCCTGTGGAGGTCTGCATGGTCTTTTAAAGTTCAGGCTCTTGTTGTGCCGGTGTGGACAGCTGGAGTGATGCGCAATAAGGAGTGTTCAGGTGAAAACAGTGGACGTGACAAAATGTAAATATTCAGATACTAACAGATACAGTGATACTTTATTTGTCCCTCAGGGGGTAAATTCTTTAGATCATCATCAAATACACCAGAGTTAACTTAACCTTTGGAAAAAGAGTTTAGATCATTTATCATTTTTTTTAAACTGACAAAAATACAGCTGTACCATGTTCCAGCAATCTGGCTTCAAACTGGTCCCATTTGGAGCTCACTGTTATCTCTTCAGTGTATTCTGGAAATGTGGGCTACTTGTCACTCTGTGGATAACTTGTAAACCGTATAAATTCACACACACACTCACATAAAAACAGCTGCAGGCTTTTCAGTTGCAGCCCAAGTGTAACATTTGATGCTGAGCTGCAGCTGTAACTCTTGTTCAGTCTCAGTCTGGGCCCCCTTCAACAGCCCCCTTACTGTACAGGTTCCCTGTAACGCTCACACTCCGGTACATTCAGGGCTTATTCGGCTAAATAAGACAGCATGCCTTTACTGCCGCACCGGCAATTCAGTTCAAGATTATAGGAACGTTTTGTTTTCAGCACTTCAGTGTTGCACCCCAGGATTAAATCCTCCAATTCATGTATAAAATCACTTTTATTATACTTTCACACACTAACAATAACTTCTACATTCAAATGAAGTGTATACTAACTTCTCAGGGAGATTTGCAATCCAGTTGATATGCTTGTTATTTACTCATCAAGCTCTTTATGCTGTTATATCAATAAGAGCTTCAGGCTTTCTACAATGAATCAACTTCTGACATTCATTTATATTAACCTGGAAAGGCCTTTGAACCCTATCCATCGAAAGTCCATAACATCAGACAAGACCCTAAAGGTTCAGGATATGCAAAGAAGCCCCTACAGGCCAATTTCCACCTAGTCTGAGTGAAGCGCCTTGTTGCAGCCCCCTGCTAAACAAATGGAGCACATCCCACAACGTATCAAGCTCAGCAGGTCTGATAGCCAGACAGGAAATCAGACACAGGAGCAATTTCAAAATAAAATATGCCATTCAGATCTTTAGTTGCTGTACGTGAATATTAAGTCCTGACTGGTGACACCATGTTAGAAGTCAGTCAGGGATCTCGGCATGTTTTTTTATTTTGTTTGTTTGTTTATTTTATCGTTGTAGATGATGAGACATTTATCCTGGAAGTAGAAAATTACGAGATTTGATATGATGCCATAGATATCCTTTTACAAGAACAGCAGAAGAAAAGGAGAAAGTATGGACCGAGATATTAACAAATTTAGGAGCACGCTGTGCACACATACCTGGTTGAAATTGTCCCTGAGCATACATGAACATCTGTATGGGTCAGAAATCCCAGAGTCCCACTGGGATACAGTGACGAAAGTTGCTTAGAACAACAGAGTGAAATCCCATGGGAGCTGAAGTCGAACATCATGATCATGCTTCATCATGATGCTACATGTTGCAGCATCATGATGGTTTTAAACACAAACCAGAGGATCAGGTGTGAATGGTAAGGCAGTAACATGAGGAGGAGGCAGCAGGACCAGTTTAAGCAGACAAAGTTGTCTCAAATGGTCTGAAGCATTCAGAGCCTGATTCAGAACCTGATTCAGAACCCAATCTGGGACAGTGGCTCCAGCAGATAGTAGCTTTAAGACTGCAGTCTGATGAACAGCTGTGGCTTTATTTTAATACATCTAAATTATTTTTCTGTGTCTATTGTATTTTCTTGTTTGTTCATGTTGTCTATATTCATGCTTGTTAAAGTGAAAATTTGTTCGACATGCATCCAACAAAGACTGAACTAGAAAACGATTCCTCAATAAGTAAAAAGTAAAGACCCCTGTGATGGACTGGCGACCTGTCCAGGGTGTACCTGCCTCTCGCCCACAGACCGTATATGAAAGATGGACGGAGCCTCCGGCGGTTAAAAATGAAGCCTATTGTGAAGTGCATAAAACTGCAGTTCCCCCTTCATCCACTAGGGGCTGCAAAACAGAGCAAATCCCCATAGACTCCCATGTTAAAAAGACCAACTACAAAGGTGCATGTTGCGTGAGGACCAGGCTTCTCGTACGGCTATAACTTGCTAAATGATTAGCTAGATGAGAGTATTGTAGCGTCCGACAGGGAAGTTCTGAGGAACTGATGGAGGCTTGTCTCTGGTTAATGTAGGCCTGAACCACGCCAAACAACCTGCAACAACAAACTCACTCAGAACTCTCTTTATGCCCCAGTCTACATGCATATCAGGCTGTCCAAAAACTTCTCTCCCCTCTTGCTTTTCCCAATCCTCTCACTTTGTAACTACATGTTGCATCATCATAACCCGTTAACTAAAAGAACATTTGAACAGTCAAACTTGACAAGAACATGAACAGATTGCTACAGTACAGTTAGCAACTTGCTAATTCTTGTATGCCTTTATGCCAAAAGTCACCAGAAAAGCTTGTTAGACTTGATCAAGACTAGGGTCAGAAAAACTACTGAAGAGTCATAGCTCCTAAGTCATTAGCAGGTCTACCGTGTGCATCAGTGTACTCAGGCATTGTGCACTGGCAAACATTCCACGTTCTACAATTGAATATGTTCCTTTTTTATTGTAATTTTTTTCTGTAATTAATCATAGTTAAAATGGTACACTCCTGTCTTGATTATACACTTTGTGTGTTTGTGTGTATAAATAAGTATGAATAAATAAGTGTTAATGCAAAAATAAATTACTAAATAATATATACTGCATATATTAAGTGTAAGAAATGAAATCATACAAATTCATTTTGGTAAATATTTATTTATTATTATTATTATTATTATTATTATTATTATAAATGTGACACCCCTCCATATATGATGGGTTTGTTTGGGTGATAAATAAACTTTAATCCCAGGTGATTATTTATTTTATTAAAACAACACCAGAGAGAAGGGGAAACTACTGATAACACAAATGAAACTGATTAAAGAAGCATCAAGTCTGAGCCAACAACTGTGACAAGACGTGATAAACTAAATCAATGAAAACAAAACAAGTTTATATTTTCTTCCACTTGCTGTTGTCAGTGTAAGAAAGTGACTTGCACTATGAATGAAACATAATTTATGATGTACAATTTGGTACATTTTATAAAACCTGCTTTTTTAACTCTATAATCAGGTGGTTCTGATTTATTTTGAGTACCAAACAGAATCTGAAGCATTTGTGACATAAACCAGGTTGAAGATGAAAGTTTGTTGCTGTTTCAAGTTTTCTGAAACAAATTTTTACGTGTAAATGTGTAGTTATGCAGCGAATAATACAGACTATTTTGTCTGAGCAGCTGGAGTCATCTTTATCTTCAAACACATGTGAGAGCGCTGCAGGCTCAGAAATCCCTGTTGTGGTCCAACAGGGTCAATTCTTATCTGGGTTCCAGCATGTTTGAACTCCATGTTTTCTTTCTTTGCAATACCAATCGGACGCTGCTGGTGAAGACTGGACACTGCGTTTGCAATGTATTTATGATACATGCACTGTGTGAGAACCCATTAGTTACACAGATAAATAGACACATACTGAAACAAAACGCGTAGAGGCTGAAATGTATGGAGATGAAAAGAGATTCTGAGGAAGGGAAAAACTGTCCCTTGTAAGGACTTGAAACTCAGCATGAGCCCGTTTCACATCGTGGTGAAACTTTAAGACTACAGATGAAATATTTTTCAAAAAAGCCAAACAGATAAACGCTGATAATATTATCACTGAAAGGTTTTGACCCAAACAAGATTCATCCTCAGACCCTGATATACTGTATATATAGCAGATCAGATTCTGCTGCTCTACAGAGCAGTTTATTACAAATAAGGCGAGGACATTACACAGCTAACATAGCTGTGCTAACATTGTGCACTTGTGTCATAGCTTTGCTCATTGACATGACGGTGAAAAAAATATTTTAATGATGCAACAACTCAGCATTTATTGCCAACTTGTTTTTTTTCTGCCTCAATATTTCAACATCAGAGATGGGATTGAGAGATTGTTGGGAAGTAATGGAAAGGAGTTGAAACCCGACCCAAATTAAGATTTACAAAATCCGATTTTAAATTTAAAACAAGTTTATCTCAATTTCTGTTAAATAGCATAATTTCATGCTGAACGACAAAGCACAACTGAACTTTGGTAGTTTTCTCAGCGAAGCACCCCTAACTGTAATTCTGCATCCATGTTGCATCCTGCCTGTTGTCTGAGCTCCCTCCAGCCAGTAAAAGTCATTCAATGTTGATTCCAGTCTTAGCTTTTGTTATGTTTACTCTTCCTTCATCGATGCCCACTTTCTTGATTTTGACGAGTCGGCCATGTTGCACATTCAACATGTATCCAGTTGCTTGCGATGCGACACAATACATAAATACAAACTCAGCGGTAACATGGAACATCGACCCAGAAGAAAGAGGTGTGAAGTTTGCTGCTGGACTCCTGGACTCCAACAGCTCCAGGATTGTACAAAATAGATGTCACTGAGCCAACAAGTCAGATCAGAAATGCATATATTTAACCCTCTGAAACAAGAATTATTAACAATCAATGCCACAATATTTTCATATGCAGATATGTAGAGACACTTTCGTTAGGAGCTTGCTAATTCTAGTATGCTTTTACGTTACACACCTGTAACGTAAAAGCATGTAGAGACACATGGAGAGACACTTTCATTTGCCTTTATTATTATTTGACTTTTTATTTAGTTTATATTTTAACTGTTCTTAGAAATATTTATGAAATATATTATCATATTTATGAAATAGAAATATTCTATAAAATTTCACTGGAATCATTTTCATGTCCTCTTTATCACTGAGGTAAAGTTGGTTATTACATGAAGATGTATATATGGAATTTTACACTATATTTGTTAATTCTTTAGCAAGTGGCAGTGTGTTTGATGACTTTACCAACGTCCACTGTTGTGGCAAACAATGGCAAACATGCCATCCACACTTATTAATAGAAAAGTCTTTAAACAGGTTTTTTGGGTTAAAAGGTTAATGTTAAAAATATTATACAGTACATCACCTCTTAAATATTCTGCATTAAACTAAAGTATTATGGGCTGATGTACTAAACCACCAGAGTACATTGACTGTGAAATGCTTGCTTATCAGTAGAATAGGAAACAGTCAATATTTTTCACCTGGGCAGCCTACTCATGCATAAACAAGGTCATTTTATATTATTCTTAAATACTTTCTGCTGCTTGTGTTTACTGCTCTCACATCAGGTAGCATCTTATATTGGTCAGGAGAGTCTGGTTAGTGACTTCTCATGGAAAAAGCTATGATATTAAGCTAGCTGGGAAACAGTCTGAAATGAACCTGTCAAGCTACTTCCTGTTGATTGGTTAATATGAAAGCCTAATGTGTTCATATTACTTCTATTTGGATGAAATTTCTATCCAAAACAACTTAAATGAGGATCTCACTGGGAGCAGGGGAGGATGAGGAGTTTAGTATCTTGCCAAAGATACTCTGACATGTAGACTTGGAAGCTGAGGGATCAAGCTAGCTAGCAAATGTGATGTTTGCTAGCTTGTAGCTTGGGCTACAGCTGTCCCCACATGTAAGATAATTTTTTTTCTCTTTTGGGAGGGATCCCATTACTAATATGTTTTTACTGGGTCAGAAGTTATTTGATTTAAAGTGAGTTTTAGTTACAGTGGGGGGTTTTTTGTGACCAACAGACTTAGCACAAAGGTTGTCAGTGCTGATTAGACACAAAGTCTTGCTACAGATGTAGTACTTTGAAAATTCTGCTACTTTTGCAGATATACTTGTTGTGCTTCTATATCGTTTTTATGAAGTAATGACAAATTTCAAGGTTACACATATAAGTCCTAATATAATTGTTGACAACATGACCACTGAAGAACATTGAATTCATGCAAAAACAAGTTGCATTTTTGTGGATCTTTTGCAGGTAAATGTCAGTAAAAACTGACACGATTGCAAAAATGAGAGAATAAACTACTTATTTCTCACTTTTCTTACTTTATGGGTTCTCAGATACACTTTGGATGATAGGTCACTTATATTGTGCAAACAAAATTTAAAGTAGAGAAAGGGATTTCAGAAAAAGGAATGTCAGGGAGAAAATTTTGAGAAAAAATTCAACAAATTAAATTGCATTGAATCATTTAACAAATACCTTTTATCTAAAGTGACCTGCAAGTGAGGGAACAGTAAATGAGAAACTGTGGTCTATAAATTAAGTGATTACTCGATTTTAAATCTGTTGTAATGACAAAGTGCAAGTAGAGCAGGTATGATGATGCAAAGTGTGTGCTGAAGTATAAGTAAATGTAGGCAAAGATGAAGGTTATTTAAATATAGAAAAGTCTTTAATACATTCTCTACAGATGAATGCCTTAGATCTGTGGACTGAAAGAAGGCTATAAGTTTAACATTTAAGACTTTCTGTCACTGCTAAATTGTAAGTTTAGTTAGAATCCCTGGCGCTGATGTTGCCTTTAAGTTACTTGATCTTGATCTTGGTGATCTTGTCAGACAATGTTTCATTAGTAAAGTGACAGTTTGAAAACCACTGAGCTGAAATAAATTCTTAATGCATAGTCACTCAGTCCAGTCCTACGAGAGCCAGAATGCAGCAGGTTTTTCATGTATCCAGCAAAAGATGTCGGACCAAAACTAACACATTTAGAGACGTCACTATTCTGAACTCAAATCTCCACTAACACACCCCATTGAGAGTACGGCACAATTTCTTCTGACAGAATATTTATAAATAATAGATTTATTTTTTATCAATTTTAGTGTGTCACTGAGTGCATTTTAAAGAGTTGCTTTTTTGTTGTTGTTGTCGCTGCTAAACTGTGTCGCCTACACCACCTGCCAACCAGTTTCTCTTTCCCTTTACTAGCACATATCAAGATTATGTTATGAAATCTAAAGAAATGTTTGTAAAAACATAAGGAAAAAAGTCAGTTCTTCTTATTTTTAAAATAATGCACAATGTTTTCCAAAGAATATGCCATATTAATATCCCGTTCATGCACTTTGTGTTGCATTATTTATGAAGACTGTGTCAACTTCAGTCTAAGCTGCTCTTTGATTTGGTGTTAAAAGCTGGTAGGAGCATGTTTAGAGACCACTGAGCAGCATGGATCAGAAAAGCAAGCTTACCACAGTCCACAGTGACAAAGATCTGATAGCAGGCAGGCGCTACACCCAGGTGCTTGTTAGTGTGCACATTCAGACTCAAAGACAAACTTGCAAGTTGTTCACATTCACCCAGACTTGCAGTGGAAATGAAGTCCCATTGATTTACCTTTCATGGATTCACTGTGAATAAGATCCATCTTCCTCCTTGTATTGTAGTAAATATACTTCCATCTTCCTCTTTCTCTTCCACATTCACCCCAAAGAAGTCCTGCCAGTAATGTGAGAGCTGACTCAGCTCAAAAATGGTTCCTTCTTCGATGTTCTGATGCCTTTCGGATCATTATTATTCAGTAGCAACGGTAACGGGGTGATGGAAATTGATGGATTAGAAAAGGGCACTGTGAAGCAGGTGGAGGAGCAGGAATGCTTAAACCATGATAAAAATATTAGAATAAAAGAGACACTGTCAAAGAAATAGTGAGATAAGTCTGGAAGACGGATTAGGGTGAGAATGGGAAGTATTGGGAGAAGAGTCAAAGAAATATGACAGGCCTGAGTCGACTTCAGAGGACCACATAGACCGAATGGGGAGCAGAAGAGGAATGGAGATGAAAGAGATCGTCTCTGATTCCGATAGTCGGAGGGGATGACTTAAAAAAGTGTGCCTGGCATTTGATAAGCTTCATTTATATCCCCAGTAATTCAGCTCTGCTTTCTGTTCTAACCCTGGCAAGAAGGAGTCAACCGGTTCCGAGCTTATCGACCAGTTCCACACCTGTCTCGCAGGTCTGAACCCAGCTGCCTCTGCAAAGCTCTCCCCAAAATGAGCTCCATAACCTTGGCAAGGCCCTGAATCCTGATTCTTTGGCTGTTCCCAGTTCCACACTCCCTCCCTCCTCCCTCACCATCTAAACTAAAATCCTGGTTCATCTCCAGCTTCTCTAAACTAATTGGTGATAAAACGGAAATTTATATCAAATTTATACTTTCCAAAGTTGGTGTTTGGTACAAAGAGATGTCCTCCACTACATTTAATTTTTAGACTCTTATTTTTATCTGCAAAGAGCAACAAAAATCTGTTTTAATGCCAGTTCGCCACACACAACTGCCTCGAGCTTATGTCTTCTCATTCACTTAACACCGCGATCAGTTACCAGGCAACAAGGCTTGCTACTAACTAGCCATTTTTAGCATGTAACTGGCTGCTAGCTGAAATAGAAATGTTTATACAGCATAACACATCAAACCTTAATTATAAGCACACATTAAACATTTTCACCAAGCAATCACACAGTTCCCAATCTTCCTTCTCACTTGCAAAGAGCAACAAAAATATGTTTTAAAGGTAGAGTATGTAAGATTTTCAATATTTTCAAAATAAATTAACTGAAAAATAACTACAATCATAATTAGATAGTTTTTTAAACATGTAAGTTCCAGTCTGTTCATATTTGATGCGTTATTAAATTACAAGTTTAATTCATGACAAAGACCCTTCTTGAATGTTTTCTGACCAGTTAAAAAAAAAAGTACTTTTTGTCCACCAGTAGGGGGAGTATAAGCCCATTTATTGCAGAGCGGCTCTGAGCTACAGCTCACAAGCGATTCCTGCCCTCATTGGAGCTGGCAAGGAGGAGGGGTGAGGGGGGAGTTTTGCTCATTACTGCCAACCTGTGGTCGTTTGTGGAGGTAGCAGTTTTGTGGTTTTGCTCACGACCTGGTGTTTGCCACCTGGTGGTGGAAAGAATCGCCTTGAAATCTTACATACTCTGCCTTTAATGCCAGTTCGCCACACACAACTGCCTCTCGCTTATGTGTTCTCATTCACCTAACACCACGAGAGTTCCCTTTTTACTGAAGAGTGCTGCGAACGGGCCCTCTGCTGGTAGAAGTTTGGCACTACATCATGCTGGATAACATTAAATTTCTGAACAATAAACACTGACACTGACACTTTTCACAACCCTTTGAACATTAGCTGTACTAAGTACAAATAATTATTAATCAAATCAACATGAAAATAACTGTAATTTAAGTGTGGGGACCCACTGACTCTGTCTGCCACATTAGTAGTCTTTCCTTTCCATTGACAGCTCCCCTGTTCCCCCCAAAGCCCCCCACTCCCAACCCTTTGCCCTCAGGTTAAGAGTCTGGATGTCATCCTTGATAGCTCATTATCATTTCATTCTTACATCAGAACTTACTCGCTCTGCATATCCATCTACACACCATCCCTCGTAGAGATGTTAACCACCTCACTCCAACCCTTGAGAAGTTGTGCTGGTTCCCAGTTAAATCGAGAATAAAATTAAAAATACTCCTGTACACATTCAAAGCTGTCTTTTACCATAATCAGTCAACACTTCAACATTCACGCGCTGTGTTCAACCTGAGGGTGAGGATGAATATGTCAGCAGTGCAGAGCAGCTTTCCTATTGGCTACTCCCCTGTCCTCTTTTAAGAAGCACATATTCAATTTTATTCAACTTTGTTTGTACAGCGTCACTTCACAACAATTTCAACTCAGATCACTTTACAGACAGATCGTATACATATATGTACATCATTATATCTCCTCCATATTAGGATGAATTGGGAAGTAAGTGTTGTTTGTTCAGTGGATGGTAGGAATAACCGCTAATGGCAGCCTGACTTCGCTGAGTTTGCACTTGCTTTGACATAAAGTGTTTGGTTTCAGCTGAAGTCTCACAATTAAATTATTTATTTTAAGTTATCATTTATTTATCTGAGTCATGCTTTAGACAATTTTTCATCAACTAAATCATTCTGTTGCTGCTGTCTCCTGCGACATGAAAGAGAATGTTTTCCTTTTTTCCCCACATAAAATTTATTTTTCTAAAAAGGGCCATTAAATTCCTGATTTATCGCAGATTAATGGTTCATTTTCCTCATTCTAGTTCTGTTGTAACACGTTTAAAGGTGCAGCATGTAACTAAATCAAATGTCGATGACAAAAAAATTAAGTCTCATTAGGAACTATTTTGGTTTCGTACTGGTATGTAATCAATTCATTATCTGTTTTATTTTCTTAGACTGCACCATTTGTGTCTGCTTTTCACAAATCCATAGATGTGTCTCAGAACAGACAATCTTCTTAATTTTAAAGCAGTGCCGACTTTGATTGATAGATACAGAAGCACCGTTTGGCAGAAGTAATGTCTTAAAGGGCCCATAGGAAAAGACAGTACATACATACAGTTACCTGTAGTCCAGTTATAGCTGCACCCAAAGGTTACGGGGTCCACATGCAGATAAAAACCTTTATATCTGGAAGAATTTTGGCCACTGATGGTCCGTTCATTCCCAACAGTACTTGGCTTTTGGAGTCATTTGTTATGCCCAATTTTACCCCGATACGTTAGTAACTCTAACTCTGCATTGAAGTTGGCAGCCTTGCAACAGCTCCATTCCTCGTGATCTCATGTTAGCTTTGCATGGATTTCAAGACGACAAGATTTGTAGTTATCACCAGTTAGTCACTCCACATGGTTTGCAAATCATCTTGTGTGGTTCTACATCTAAATATGAAATGTGTGCATATGTCCGCTTTTCCCTTTCTGACAGACGTTGACATTTTGTCTCATTAGTTACATGACAGTTGGCTTAATTGCACCACATCTGCCCAGAGGGGTGTGAATCCTCTTTGCCACGCACAGAAATGAAGCAGCCACACTTTCTAACAAGTCCTACCTTCTACACAAATAAACAAACACAGATAGGGTCTTGTATCCGACTGAACATTTTTGTTTAGTTTTATTTGTTACAGTCCCAGTGTATGGGAATTACTCCCATCTAGCGGTATGCTAATTGGATCCAAACAACCAAGAAGTTGCTCTGCATTTAAGCACATTATTACCACAATAGAAGCCAGAAGAGTCACAAAGGTGAAAATGTCAACATTTTGCACAAGTTGGAGTGTCCCATCTGCTGATGAGCTACAGAATGATACAGAATTCTGTTTTGTTATTGATACTGATGAATTACAAGCATGTAATTGGTACCAAGCCACTGCTAATGGTTAATATCATTGTGTGACTAGAGGGAGGACATCAACTCCCACCTCCTTAACAAATCAGCTGAAATAAATTATGAAACATGAAGAAAAACTCTGAAACTCTTGCATCTGAAAGAAGCACACGGTGGTGTGCTGGTATGACTTCTGTGAAGAGTGACAACAACTGAAAACTGCTGCAACGGAGCTTTTCCGCTGTAGGCTAACTAGCAAATTAGAAAGTAACAGCAAATGATCCACCTCAAATGGGAGGATTGCCGGTCTAACTTACCTAAAGAATATGGATGGAATTATTCACATTCGTCTTTGCTTGTTTCTGCTCCTGGAATTTCCAGCCTGAAAGGCATAAATGATTTGTCAGATTTAAAATTAGTTTTGTTTGGTATGTCGTGTTGGGATTTTTTCTCAAAACAGAGGTTTGGAGTTTGTATTTACAGCAGCTTGAATGCAAAAACATTCAACGGAAGAGAAAGAAGATTCTGTCCGGAAAAACTCTTCACATGACTGCAGCATCTATACCAGGGGTCTGCAACATTTACAATCCACCTGCAAAACTTGTTTATGACTTCTATGAGAAAAACAAAAACTTGTATGGTTTTAGAAATGTAGGAAATTTGACTTTTTCAAGAACGATGATTTTATTTCTATTTTAGGTTTTAAAATGGAGAAAAAAGTATAAATTTTAGCAAAAACAGCAAGACAGGTTTTCTTCCATGGGATGTAAATAATTAGGAAAATGACAAAAAAAGGAAATGCTTGAAGTTTTCCACATTGTGACAATAAAAATAGATCTTAGTCAATATGTTGTAGAAAGTGAATGTAGTTATTCCTTGGGAGGAAAAGAAAACAGGAAAACTTGTAAAAACAAGCCTGTTCTATTATTCATTCATTCATTCATTCATTTTCTAAACTGCTTAATCCAATTCAGGGTCGCGGGGAAGCTGGAGCCTATCCCTGCCGTCTGTGGGCGACAGGCAGGGTACACCCTGGACAGCTCATCAGTCCATCACAGATTCTATTATAGCTACTTTAAAACATATGTTGGCTTTTATTTATTAGCCAAAGTTATCAAGAACCAAAGTCTAAAGAGGCTTTTGTGGTTCTGCAGCCGCAGGTTGCGGACCCCTGGACTAGACCATCGCGGTCCTTAACCCCCTTCTTTCTGAACTATACTTTGCCAATTGGCTCTTTGTCTCAAGCTCTCCTGTTAGAGACATGATCCTGATGTCCTGTGTGACCGCTCTCCTCATATCATCAAGACTTTTGACACAAGCGGCTCCGACTTCCTGAAACTTGTTGCTTTGTAGTTCTCATGGAGGCGGAGTTCAGCTGCCTTTTTCTGCATATTTACTGCAACACCCAGACATCAGTTCATGGAGATAAAGCGGATGTGGCACACAGTTGTCTTTGTTCCGTCACTCCTCAGATTGGCTGGAAACAGACACACTTGACAAAAACCTGAGCTGATGCAGGCTGAGTTAATGAGACCTTTGAACAAAATCTTTCTCCTCTGTCAAAATATTAAATTAATAAATGCTGAATTTTGTCAAAATGCCACTTTTTTTCCTTTCAGATGAATCAGTAATGGCTCTTTATTCTATTTTTAACTAAATCTACACATTTAAAGATTTTAAATGGACTAAGAGTGCTATTGTTGGACTTTGTTTTTCATAAGTTGAAAAACAATGTCCAACAATAAGGTGAGGCAGCAATCGTGATAAATTCATATTTTTCTTCAGGACAGGAGGAAGTGGGAGACAGAAAGAAAGCCTACGATCCCATTTATCGGAGCTTTTAAGGATGGATGCGTCATCACAGCCTAAAATTAAATGAAACCACATTTGAATTCTGTTGGTCTGTCTCACATTGACAGGGTTGAAAGTTTTCACGTCCTAGCAGCTATTTTTCTAAGTTCTGCAGGAGGTCCAAATGGAAATGAAACTACAGGGAGCCTTATTCAGGAATATTAATATTCTTGCCACCGCTTTCAACGTCAGCATCAATCCCGTGGATATTTCAGAGATTTACAAAGTGAAAATGATAAGATTCAACCTTTCTGGGCTTCTTCTCAGGCATTGCTGTTGTGTATTTTTGTCAGCTGCTGAAACTCGAAGCAGTTTTTAGTCTGTTTATGATGATGATGATTTACATTCTCAGTGCTGACCACTGAAGCCGCATGCCGTCTTATCATCATTTTATAGAGAGACAGGTTTTTGTTTGGGTCTTTTATGCGGTGTTGAAACAGGAAACAATCCCTGGAGCTGTGCGTGTTTTACATTCTGCAGCTGCGGTGTAGCCTTGGACGCAGCCTTGAACAGGAAAAAGCAGGACTGCTGTTTGTTGGCCTTAGCAAACAGCAGCTCTTTTCCTTCCCTCTGCTAATGCGCTTTGCTTTAACAAGGTCACTTTGTCCCAAAATGGCAGAAGTGGCCAGAGCACAGAGCTCAGTCCAAATGTCTGCTCTCCTCAGAACATGCTCCAGCGCCTGTCTGCTGCAATCAGTGTTAGAGGCAGGTCGTCCTTTAGTTGCTGGAACTTGCAACACACTGTTTGACCTACTGGCATCGGCAACATGAATCTGTGAGTGTATTTGGCTCGACTCTTAATGGCGTTGGAGCAGGAGCATGTGGAACATCTGGCCTTCCCAGGCAGAGTTTGAGTCATGTTTCATAGGTCTTGTAGTTTGACCCCCCGCCCTCCCCATCGTCAGCCACACTGACAAACTCTTTCTGCTCTCCTTGGTTCCTCACTTTCAAGCCCCCATATGGTGGAAAGTCGGTAAGCCCAGTAAGGGTGGGATGGTTTCTCTCACAGTGAACCCATCCTGCTGCTCCTGATGTGAACAGATGAGGCCTGTCAGGGCTTAGCGCACCATGCTAATCTCATCATACTGTTTGTGCATAAGAGCCTCAGCGTCTGCACTTGCTCAGCCGCCGGCCCCAGCCCTAATTTTATGAACTCGCATAGCTATGCATCTCACCTAATGGTATTAGTGTCAAACAGTTTGATAAGGACGGGTGGTCTCTTACATGATTAGCTCATCCTGTTTTTCTTCTAAGACCACACACACACACACACACACACACACACACACACACAGACAGAGTCGAGCCCACCTGCTGAGATCTAATGAATGTGATGATGCTTGCCTAAATGGACAGGAAGAATGAAATGACCTGGTGCAAGAGAAGAGCAGGATGCTACAAGAGGCAGCTGTAGTCAAATACCAGAGGAAAATGCCATGTTTTAGTACTTTGACCTTCGTAGTTATTGGCTTTTCCAGCAGTAAAGTTCTTATTACTATGCAGTAACCAGTCTGTTACTGTTTGCATATTGTTGATTTACAACCCTGTAATTGTAATTCTTTCCCTTTATTACCTATTTCTCTTGTTTATTTTATTATCAATTTTTAATTTTACTAATTCTAATATACATGATGAATCCTCTGTGAAGAAGTCAGTTTGTTCAGGAAGCGTCCAGCTGCAGATTTCTCTCCACAGGCCCAGTTTCTTTGATCCCACAGTGTGTGAATATGAATATGCATGTTGTGTGTGCTCATGTTCAGATCATGCTGGTTTACTGTAAACACAATCTTACATCACATCCATGAAAATCCACCAAATTTTCTGAACAAACAGGAGATGGGAAATGAACTCGTGTTGCATCTATAAGACGTGAACTATTCTGTTCCACAGTCTTCTAGCAGATGTTTTTATCCAAAGCGACTTGCAGATGAGAGTGAGAACAACACAAGCAAGAAATCAAACCGTGGAAGACAACAGAGATAGATGCTAGTCAGACTGCTTTTTACAGGTGTTTTGCAGGTGCTACAGAGAATTTGTTGTGGTTCTGCTCCCTCCCTGCAGTAGTTCTTTTGTTAAAATACAGAAACAATAACAATCATTCCACTGTGACGAACAGCAGAGTTAAACTAAGTGAAGAGACGCTCCTTAAAGAGTTGAATCTACAGCTTGCTTTTAAAAGTCGACAAGGACTCTGCAGATTGAGCTTGGCAGGTCGTTCCACCACCGTGGAACAACAGACTCAGTGTGGCTCGTGATTTAGACCCACTAGTGGTGGTCAAGTGAGGTGTCTTTTTACTGGTGGAGCCTAACTGCCAAGAAGAAATGTAGCTCTGGAACAAGGAGTGAAGGTAAAAAAGTTGTTGTTTTGTAATCAAGAAGCAAAGCTTTGAATTGATAGACCTGATTTGCTACATACCTGCAAAAGGAAAGTCGTTACTTAAAAAAAAAAAAAAAAAAAAGATGTTAAAATGTTACGGCTTAGTGAAAATGAGCCAAAATGTTTGGCAACAGACGGATAGACAGTGTATTATTCTGAATGAAATTTGGGAAATTAGGGCCTGAAATAAATTTTAAACTGTATCTATACAATGCAATGAATAAAACTGTATTTTTGAAAGTGATTATTCATCAGAAACTATGTTAGAAGCCAATTATGGCATTTCCAATTAATGGGTTGTCTAAAAATGAACAGAATTTTTGGTTTGGGGATATTTATTTATATCCATCATGTATTTTGCTTGTAAACTATATAAATACTGTAACTGATCTGCAAGTGGGTCTACAGGGTGTTGTATACCATAGTTTTACATTTCTGACCCAAACTAATAAAATACCAACCTTGCCCAATTTTCTGCATTCTTTGAAAAAAGTTTCTTATTGTAGGTGGAGGCTGTTTGTAGAGAAGGTGCCATCATGGATCATGTTAAATGATATGGATGTAATCTAATAGTGTGGTGTACACTATATTTGGAGTATTTTTATTCCAGGCATGTTTCTTTTCTCCTGAGGTTCCAGTTCTGGCACTTCTGAAAGGCAGCCTTGTCAGCTCAGAACAAGCAACAACACGTGAAGGAAAAACACAAAAAAGCTGATGAGAGAGGAAAAGCTCAACACCTGGAATTGTGTTTAATCTTTTTAGTACAATACTGTCTGAAGTGAGTTTCAGGGTTTTCTATTATATTTCTGAATGTGCATGGACTCCTTCAGAAACAGAAGCTGGCCTGCATTCCTCAGACGTTCTTTCAGAATGTTTTTATCGTCTTGTCTTTGGCCCAAACACAAAATAAGTAGTTTTTTCTGTGGCTGAAGGGTCCTGAAAAGGAAACTTATTTGATTTATAGTCATTATCATTTGTCATCATTGCGCTTTCAAATAATTTGTCACAGGGTTTGTAGTTCTTGACAATCATCTGCAAAATCCAAGAGCAAGTCGCAGTTATCTGCTTTTTTTTTAGTCAGTAAAAACACTGATGCTGCATTTATGTGTGTGAAAGTGTCATAGAAACACTATATTTGACTGATTGATTGGTGACATTAAAATACAAAATCATTGTGGACCTGAGAGACGACTAATAGCTTCACTCTTCCATCGTAACGCTGCAGCTACATTCTTGCTTGCTGAGGAAAACCCAGTTTTCTGGTGTGTGTTTGTGTAATGCCAAGGAGGAAAGACCTCAGCAGTGATCTTGGCAACATAGTTTTCCCAGCCCATCAATTTGGTAAAGGTTACAGTGTCAGTTCCAAACAATTTCATTTATGTCTCACTAATTTTACTAAAATGTACAATAAATCAATAAAACTGTAGTTCCTGGCTTTGGTTCCAGACAGCTGTTTCTCTCTTAAAAGAAAAAAAAAAAAAATTAACAGTTTAGATTTGTGAATCTGCATCTGAACAAACCACAAAATCATTGGGGCAATGTTCTGCGGACAGACCAGGCCAAATGCAGGGGTTTGGGTCATAAAGCACAGCTGCACCTTTCATGACAAACAAACACACACAGCATATCGACACAAACTCTTCTCACCAACAGCACAGTGGTGGAGGGTTGATCATGTAGACTTGTTTCGCAGCTACAAGACCTAAACACAAAGCAGTCATGATTGGACCAGAACTTCTGTGTATACAAAGTATTTGGATGTTAGATGGGAAGCCATCTGTCAGATATTTATTGTTTTATTGGCAGGTAAGTGACGGGGGAGGACGCAGGTAAGTGACGTAATGCTGTAGGCAAGTAGTGAGGTTGAGACGGCGGAGTCCCACTAGGCAAACGTAAACTATTCATTCATTCATTTATTAATGTGTGCGTTTTGCCAAATTAATCTGAAATTAATTTGAACATTCTCCTAAGTAGGTAAATAGTGTCCCTTTAAGGTGCATTCTGGAGCACAACGAGGAGGATTTGGCCAGCCTGACGGACTTCATAGATCAGTGTTTTGACAGAGTTGTCATGGGGAAGCCAAAGCAAACATCGACCCCAGCCGCATCATCTCAGGCTAAAAGACAGCGGAACGAGGATTCATCCGGAGCCATTTCGTCGCCGTGGAACGACACGACCGATGTTCTTATTTCTATCGATAAAAAGCTCAGTAGTTTCGATGCGCGCTTGAGCCTGGTGGAGATTCTCCACAAAGAGTTTCAGGCCTTGCGGGAATCACTGGAATTCAGCCAGAAGCAAGTGGAAACACTGGCCACAGAAAACGCGGTCCTCAGAGAGTCGGTTAAATCCCTCACCGAGGGATTGACCAGAGTCTCCGAGGAGAACAAGAAGATGAAGGAAGCGGTGTTGGATCTGCAAGCCAGAAGCATGAGGGACAACTTGGTGTTTGCAGGGATTCCAGAACAAGCAGATGAGGACCCCGAGACCACAGTTAAAAACTTCATCCAGACTCATCTAAAGCTCCCGGAAGAAACGGTGGGGAACATCGCCTTTCACCGAGTTCACCGTCTGGGCGGAAGGAAACCCGGAGCCGGCCGGCCACGGCCCATCGTAGCCAAGTTTGTTAACTACAAACAAAAGGAGCAGGTGAAGAGTCAGGGCCGTGAACTTCGGGGCCTTCATTATGCAGTTAATGACCAGTTTCCAAGAGAGATCCTGGATCGGCGGAGAGTTTTGTTCCCTATCAGGAGGAAATCCATCGCCGAAGGAGCTCGCGCTGTCATCGCCGTGCATAAATTATTTATCAATGGACAGTTGACCCAAACATCACTACGTGGCTCTACTGACTTGTTGGTATGTTCCTTAATAATCTTAAATCTTAAATAAGTTATGCCATATTTGTAATACTGTGGTTTCAAAATAATTATCAGTATTTTCTCCACCCGTCTCTGCTACACCGTTCTCGTCACGGATGTTTCTTTTACATTATTTTCTTCCTTTGGCACGGTCACTTTTTTCTCTTTTCACTTTTCTTTGTTTGAACCCTTTCACTTTTATCAGTAATGTCACCTACTTCTCTATTTATATGTTTCATGGCGCACGCACAAGATTAAACATCGGACACAACGTTATGCATGATTCACACATACACACACAGTTCAGTACGAGGAAGGCACACATAGAGACACTTAACGCGCAGATCCAGGTACAGCACACAGCTGACAGGCGCACAAGCAGCGGGTTACACACAGACACACGCTGTGGTAATATGCACATAACCTCCATCTCTGCTGGTTTATGGATACACTGAGGTTTGTAATATGCAGATAGTCTTCGTTTTTGTTGGTTTATGGATGCACTGAGGTTTGTCTCTTGGAATGTGCGTGGAGCTGGTACAAGAGAGAAGAGGTTAAAAATTCTTAATCAGATGCGTGAAATGAAGGCAGACATCGTTCTCCTGCAGGAGACTCATTTATCTAATTCAACAATAAATCTTTCAACGGACCAGTTTCCACATGTTTACTCAGCTTGCTATAATTCCAGACAAAGAGGAGTAGCCACTCTTATTAATAAAAGTTTAAAATTTGACATTGATCAAACAATCACAGATCCAGAAGGCAGATTTTTAATAGTTACATTATCTATTCAAAATGTTAAGTTAACTATTGCAAATGTTTATGGCCCAAATGTTGATGACTCCTCCTTTTTTCACTCCCTCTTTACTTCGCTCTATGATCACTTAGATAACACAATCATTGTAGCAGGGGACTTAAATGTTATTCTTGACAAATACAGTTCATCAGGGAAGTATCGAGGTTGGAAATCAGCTGAAACGGTTAAACAGTACATGAAGGATTTTGGTCTTTGCGATGCATGGCGTTCTCATCACCCGACACTGAGAGAATACACTTTCTTCTCTTCAGTTCACCATACCTATTCTAGACTAGATTACTTCCTAATCAGCAGTTCACTCATGAGTGACATATCAGAGATAAAGATCCATCCCATAATCATCAGTGATCATGCACCTGTATCATTAACCCTTAGAAGTAAAAACTGTAAGCCAGCCACTAGAAACTGGAGATTTAATACATCATTACTTACAGATTCTGAGTTTATCAGTTACTTTAAAAGAGAATGGTCCTCATATCTAGAAAACAATAACAGAGCAGAAACTTCAGCATGTGTTCTGTGGGAAGCAGGAAAAGCAGTAATGAGAGGGAAAATAATATCCTTCTCTTCCCATAAGAAAAAGAAGGAAACTTTGAGAACATCAGAATTAGAACTCAGAATTAAATCACTAGAGGAAGCTTACCATGTCTCCCCAGAAGAACACACACTGAATGATATAAGAAAAGCCAAATTAGAACTTAATGAAATAATAGATAAAAGAACACAATTCATGGTGCAAAGACTTCGATTGGACAATTTTGAACATGGTAACAAATCTGGAAAGTTCCTGGCTAACCAACTAAAGGCAAATAAGGAGAAAACAACAATTTCCTCTATAAAAGATTCAGAAGGAAATATCAGCCATGATCCTGACATGATAAACAATACTTTAAAAGAATTTTACAAAGCATTATATTCATCACAAATAAATCCAACAGATGAGAATATTAACCAATTTCTTAGCAGCATCAATCTTCCTAAAATAAATCAGGAAAATAAAATGGCTCTAGATTCACCTATTTCAGTTCATGAGCTCCATGAAGCTCTCCACCGTATGCCAAATAATAAAGCACCGGGTCCAGATGGTTATCCAGCTGAATTCTACAAAGAATTCTGGACCACACTGGCTCCAACCTTTTACAGCATGGTATTAGAAATAAAGGAAAAGCAAAAAATACCCTCCAATATGAACTTGGCGAATATTTCAGTCCTATTAAAACCAGGAAAGGACCCTACACTCCCATCCAGTTACCGTCCAATTTCATTAATAAACGTAGATCTCAAAATAATCAGCAAAGCTCTAGCCAGAAGGATAGAGAAAATAACCCCTTCCATTATTCACCCTGATCAAACAGGCTTTATAAAAGGTAGACATTCCTACACTAACATGCGCAGATTAATTAACATAATAGATTATTCAAATCTACACAATCTGAAGTCCACAGTTATATCTTTAGATGCAGAAAAAGCATTTGACCGTGTAAACTGGAAACTTTTATTTGCAACTTTAAAAGAATTTGGGTTTGGGTCATCATTTATTGACTGGATAAAAATATTATACAACAACCCAAATGCATGTGTGAAGACTAATGACAAAACTTCTCCAAACTTCTGCTTACAGAGAGGCACCAGACAGGGCTGCCCACTTTCTCCATCACTCTTTGCCATTTTTATTGAACCTCTGGCAGCTGCCATAAGACAAAACCCAGAAATCAAAGGAATTCAAGCTAAAAATATTGAACATAAAATTAGTCTTTACGCAGATGACATTTTACTTTTCCTTCACAACTCACAAACAACACTTTCTCAAACAATCACACTAATTAATAAATTCTCTTCAATATCAGACTATTCTATTAACTGGTTAAAGACTACAGCAATGCCCATTAACTGTGACTTTAAAAACATATCTAACACCACTATACAGTCAGGAAATATTAGTTATTTAGGTATAATAATCTCTCCCAGACTAACCGAACTAATAAAGTTAAATCATGATCAGCTAATAAAAACAGTAGAGGATGACCTCTCAAGGTGGAACCGCTTGCCCATATCACTTATGGGGAGGGTTTCCACTGTTAAAATGATGGTTTTACCAAAAGTTAATTACCTTTTCTCAATGGTTCCCATCAGACCATCCTCCACTTGGTTTAAATCACTAGACTCCCACATATCCAGATTTCTCTGGAAAAACAAGCCATCCCGCATTAGTCTAAAAACTTTACAACAGACCAAAGACAGAGGTGGGTTGGACCTGCCAAATTTTAATCAATATTTCTTATGTAATAGGCTGCAATGCATCTCCAAGTGGCTTAATCCAAGTTCTTTGGATGAGTCATGGCTGGATGTTGAGCAAGCATTGTGTGAGGATTTAGTCATCTCTGATTTACCATTCATCAGCTCATCTGTCAAGTCATATAAGTGTTTTAAAAGCATTAACATCAGCTCCAGTTTAACGGCTTGGTGGGAAGTCTGCGCTTATTCCATGTAAGCTCACACCCATCTGGAACAATCCTGACTTCCTGCAAAACAAAAAGATGATAAACTTCCCTCGGTGGAAGAATAAAGGAGTAAAGCAGTTAGAACATATAGTAGAAAATGGAAACTTTCTGCCATTTGATGCAATTTCTTCACGGTATGAATTCAGCAGCACCAAATTCTTACAATACCACCAACTTAAATCTATCATAAGTAAGAAATACACCACTGATCAACTAAACTTACAGTTACCTATAAGGGTTGCAGAATTCCTAAATCTTAAGGCCCCGAAGCTACTATCCAAAATATACAGATTACTATTGAAGCTAGAAGATTCCATCTCTCTCCCAACTTCTAAATGGGAAGCAGACTTATCCAGCAACTTCAATCAAAATGAATGGTCACAAATCTGCTTAAACACATTCAAAATGACTAAGAATTCAAGCATGCAATTAATACAATTCAAAATTCTACACAGAACTCATTATACGGGACACAGGATGTTCAAGATGGGTCTGTTACACTCACATATCTGTTCACACTGTACTGACAACATGATTGACAGCTACTACCATGCCTTATGGTCTTGTCCACCTGTCCAGAGATTCTGGCTCCAGGTATGTAAAGATCTGTCAGACTGGTTTAAATGTAATATCCCTGCAAACCCCAAATTGTGCCTATTGAGTCACTTAGGTGAAAATAACATAGGGTTTAATTTAGCAAAACCAATCCTCAGCAGCCTGTGCATTGCAAAGAAAACTATCCTTGTGAACTGGAAAAGCAGACAGAATCTGTGTATCCAGCAGTTTAGAAATCTGTTATTAGATTACATCAGCATGGAAATGATGTCTGCCTCCTCAAAGGATCAGTCAGTTGAATTTCACTCTCTCTGGTCTCCTGTGATCAACTCCATCACTTAGTGTAGGGGGGAGAGTGTGACCTCATCCTGCTCGGGGCTAGGGAGTGGCTGGGTGGCTCAGGTGGCTATGGGTCTGGGGTGGACCCCTGGATGGGGATCTTGGCTGCTTCATTACTGGGGGGGGCTAGGTTTCCAGACCTGGCGGGAGGCCTTGGGTTGATCAATGGTTGGAGTTGCCTTTTGGCGGTGGGGCGAGGTCGCTGGCAGGGGCTGGATCGGCGGGTATTGGCTCCGTGACGGGTGGCCGTGCCGCTGTGGGGTGGGCGGGGTGCAGGTCCTGGGCTCCGGTGCCCGGGGCTGTCCCCTGCTTCTCGGGGATGGGGGGTCGGCCCTGCCGTGGGGGGGTTGGGCTGACCTGGACCTGCCGCTGCAGCGGGGGGGGGGTCCGTGCCCTGGTGCCCGGCAGAGGGACCCGGGCCCAAGATAGTTGAGGATGGGGGGGTGCCTGTGTATATATGGGGTGTGTATGGAGGAGTGTAGTGGTACATGAATGTATGGGGGGTAGGGGTGCGTGTATGTGGGAGTGTGTTGAGGCATGTATGTGTGGGGGTGTATGTATGAGGGAGTGCGGTGGTGTATATGCGGGGTGTGTATAGAGGATTGTAGCGGTACATGAAGGTATAGGGGGTGAGGGGTGTGTGTATGCGGGAGTGTGTGAGGGGTGTTGGGGTGGAGGTTTAGGGGACTGTGATAGTACATGAGTGTGTGGGGTGTAGGAAGTGTGTGGTGGTTTATATGTGGGGGGTTTATGGGGAGTGTAGTGGAGCATGAGTTTGTGGGGGGTAGGGTTGTGTGTAAGGGGGAGTGTGTTAGGGCATGTAGGTGTGGGGGTGGAGGTTTTGGGGCGTGTGATAGTACATGATTGTGTGGGGGGTTGGGGTTGTGAATGAGGGAGTGGGTGTGTGTGTGTGTGTGTGTGTGTGTGTGTGTGTATGGGAAGGGGTAAGGGCTTGTGTGTGGATAATCTGGTGTTAAATGCATGGGAGATAGGGGTGTGTATATAGAGGAGTATTGAGATGCATGTGTATGGGGGGTAGTGGCCCGTGTGTAGGGGGGAGTGGGGGGGTGCATGTGTATGTAGGTGTATAGGGGGGTGAAGGGTCATGATTATGAAGGGGGTAGGACTTCAGTGAGAGAAGTGGGGAGTTGTAGTGGTTTGTTCTAGTGTAGGTAGAATGAGAAGGGGTGTTTTGTGATGGGCAGGGAGGTGAGTGGGATGTAGGGTTTTGGAGGTGGACTAATCTTTTGGCCGTGTATCTGTTAGAATGGGTGTGTATGTGTATAGATGTATGTGTGGGTCTGTAGGTGTGTGTGTGTGTAGATGTGTGTGTATACCAGGCTGATGGTGAGGGGGTGTGAATGTGTTGGTGTGTAAAGGAGAAGGGAATGCAAGGTGTCTCTGGGTGGGGGTGTCTCCTAGGGGTGTGGGGGCGGTGGGCCCTTGGTCTGTCTCTCCTTCTCCCGCCCCTCCTCTTCTTTGCCTTCTGGGGCCGGTGGCGGCTCCTTTATTGGGGTTGCTGAGGGCCCTGGTTGTTGGGGCAGCTGCCCTTGGCCTGTCCTGGCCTTCGGGGGCCCCGGGAATGGGGGACGTGCCTCGTGCCGCAGGTGGCTCATCTTCTTGAGGGAGGCGCGCTTCCCTCGGGACCTAAATCCCCGGACTCCCCTCCTTCCCTTCTTCCACCACACACAGGCAGGGCGTTGGGAGGTGGACACGTTGATCTGGATGGTGAGAGAGGCCATCAAGGTGGTTTCGATCGCTGCACCCAGCATCGGTTCACCTCCCAGTTTTAATTACACTTAGTCAACATAACACAAAAAACACACACTGACAACACATGGACATATTTTGGGGGGCGGGCCATGCAGTGTGCGGTGGGCGGGGCTGCTTTGGTGGTCCCGCTCCCAACATGATGTGGTTACTTCTTCCCAATTTTAATTGCAAACAACACACACTTCACATTCATAAGCTGGGAGGGAGGGGGTGACAATGGGGTCCTGCCACGCCCCTATTTCTGGGGCTGTGCCGGAGGAGTTTGGGCGGGGGAGTGGTGCTGTTCAGGGGGCCTGGGTCTGGGCTGGCCTGGCGGGGGTGGGACTGCTGCTGGCCCTGGGTGGTGCTGGATCGGCTGCATGTGTGGAGTGGTGGGGGGGCATTGACAGGGGTGGGGGGTAGTTGTGGGGCCCTGATCGGGGCCCTCCTATCCCCTGCTCCCCCGGGGGTATCTCACAGGGGACACGTTGGGAAAGAAAGGTGAGGGCGTGCATGAGCCAATGGATGAAGTGGTGAATGAATGTTAGGGTAGAGGGGGGGTGGGGGGATCAGGGTGAAAGAATTTAGGAAAGTGGGTGGCCGCTGGGATAGGAGGAAGGGGAGGTGTATGCAGATGGGTGGGGGTGCGTATGTGGGGTTATGTTGGTGGTACAGGGAAGTGATGGGGTGGGTGTACAATGAGGACTGTGAATATGGATAGAGGGGTGTAGGGAGGTGTGTGTGTGTAGAGTGGGGTATGCGTGTATGGAAGAATGGGTGATTATAGAGGGAGCAGGGATGTGTGTGTGAGGGGGTGTGTGTGTATAAAGAACGGGGGTAGGAGAGTGTGAGTTTGAGTGTGTGTAAGAGAATGGGTGTATAGGGTGTGTTTAAGGAGGAAGTGTGGATGCGTGTGGGTGTGGGTGGGGGTAGGTGGGTGGGTGCATGTGTGTGCGTGTGTGTGTGTGTGTGCACATGTGTGTGCGTATGTGTGTGTGTGTGTGTGTGTTTGTGTGCGTGGGTGCGTGGAGGGTCTTGGTGCTCGGGGAGCGCTGCTGGTGCACTGGGGTGCGGCCTGGCTGCCGCTCGGTGGCGGTCTGGGGATCCCGGCCCTCCGTCGGTGTGGGCTGGGCCCTCTGCCTGCGGGGGTGGGGGGTTGCTTCTGGGCTCTTGGGGCCGTGGGGCCCGCGCTTTGTCTGCCCTGGGTGGCCGGTGCCCGGCGGGGCCGGTCCTCGCTGGTCCGGGCCTGCTGGGGCCTGTTCCCCCTGACTGCGGGGGACTCTGGCTGGGACCCCCCTCTGCCTCCTCCTGGGTCGGTGCATGGCTGGCTCCGGGGTGGGGCGGTTGGGGTCTGCGCCTGGGGATGGCTGCCGATGGTCCTGGTCTCGGGGGTACTCCTGGCGTGCCTCTTGCCTTTGTGTGGGAGGGGTCACACTGACATGATCACCTTTTCCGGAACACGTTCCACTCTGCATGTTCTGCATGTGACACAGTCACCGAGTCGTCACGCAGTTTTATTCACTAACAGCAGCTAGTTTTCTCATTTCTGTTTGTTTCTCATTTATATTTAACTTTTTAGATTCATAGTTTAGTTACTATGATCTAAAGTTGGCTTGTATGTGTATGTATATGTGTTAATACTGGCAAGTGCGTATATGTTCGTACGTATGTATGTGTGTGTATGTGTGTGCATAGAGGTGTGTGTGTATATGTATGTATGTGTATATGTATATGTGTACATATGTATATATTTGTGTATATATATATATTATGTATGTATACGTGTGTGTATATGTATGTGTATGTATGCGTGTGTATGTGTGTGTATATGTATGTGTGTGCCTGTATGTGTGTATGTATACATCTGTAGGTTGTTTTCTTTCTTTTTGTTTTTGGGTTATTTTTTAGTTGTTGTTTTTTTCTCTCCCTTTTGTCTCCCTTTATCTCTTTCCCTTTTCTTATGAGGTGTTTCTTCTCCTTTCTCTTTCTGTCTTTTGTCTGTCCTCTCTGGTCCAGCAGTACAAACTCTACAATTCAAACAACAATACAAAATAAACATAGAAATAAAATAAAAAATCAGAAAGTCAAGGGGATCATTATATCTATAAAGCTTCCCTTGGCAGAGAAAATTTGCTCAGCAGAACACAGCATCCAGACCATCATTCTGCTTACCTAAATGCTGGACAAGACAAAAAAAAAAAAAAGATATTTATTGTTTCCAAGAAACTGGCCCATACAACAAAACACGACAGCAAATCTAAAACAAAATACCTCCAAAACACAAAAGAATAAGGGTGTCGCATTGGTCAAGCTGAACTCACGCCTCAACCTTACTAAAATTCATTTTTCATTTGTCTCTTGTCTCTTTTAGCTTTACTTAAGACAATGCTACTTTAATATCAGGTTTAAAAAAAAGAGGATTGTCTTTTTAATAAATGCATTTCTGTGAGCTGTACCTTATAGTCTGTAAGCTTTTGATGACCAGCAGGTTTAAACATCATCTATGTAAACATATCTAAATGGCAAGAATTTGTTTTCTTTATAAAAGCAAAGAAATAAACCAAAAAGAAAAAATGGCTGCCTTGAAGTATGATTCAGAAGACTCAGCATGTTTGTTTGTAGCATTTACCTCCGAATCTCCGTTGCTGAACTGATAGTCAATGTGAGTCTGAAAATAATGCTCCCCTCTTCCTGAAAGTCTCCCTCTGGGAGAAAGAAATTCCCCTCTGTAATCTCAGCCATTTTTTTTCTGTGACTCCATCATTTTTTGAAGTTTATGCCAACATGATCCAACAGATTAAGTGGAGGGATAAGGCAGCTCATTTCAGGCTCCAACGTTCAGTCGTAAATATTCGCTGTCACAAACTGAATCGCCTTTGGAATTAGGGAAGCTCAAACAGTACCTGACTCAACGACTGGACTTGTATTATTTAGTCTGCTTTTCTTCTTTTTGTGTCAGCTCTTTCTCTCCTGTATGGCTTTAAATAAGATTTTACCTTATTTTATGTGAACCATTAGTATTTATAGCATTCATATGTGGATAAACACAGTTCTTTACTGACTTTAGTAAACTTTTCCTCACAACTACGGTCTACTTTCTTTAAATCTGCAGGCTTTTTGGAGCATCACTATACTGATTGATTCGTGTGCATGTGGGTTTCCACATACTGTTTAGTCTGTACATCAAATTGCAGGCATGTTTGTAGCAGGTCAAGTTTGGAAACTGAGTGAAGTCAAAGTCTTTTTCAGATCCAGAACAATGAGATCATACAGCCTAAAACAATATTTTGCACTACTGATGTCAGAGTTTTATATTATTTTGATTTTATTCATTTGTGTGTCTCATTTTAATCAGTCATAAGCATGACGACCTTTTAAAGTTTCCACAGCCTGATATAAAAGTGTCCATACCTTGACCTCCTGAGCTTGGTTGTCAGGAGAAGTTCCAAAGAACAGATTGTTATAGTGTGTGTCGTTCTTTTTCTACTTTAAACTATTTTGTGTAAGCATTGCATGACTTGCCTTATTTATCTTTAGCAGCAGTATGACCTTAGAAGGTATGATCCACAAGCTAGAACAACCAATGGTATGTGAAAATCCCCAGCTTTGTGAAATAAAAAGGCCAAGCTCAGGGAAGCAAGATGAGGAGAGTGGGAAACTGGTCGGTTCTCTGAAACTACTCTTCCCTTTGCAAAGCACAAAGAGTCCAAATGTGTCTGTCTCACTTCTTTATGTGTTTGGGGTTTAAACCCAACAATTAATGTATGCCCATTTACGCTTGAAGTGGAAGATGGATGCATAGATGGACGGACAAAGCATAATCTGGTCCGTATTAGAGGGTCTTGGACATCTGTCACTCGATGTAGAAAACAGCAACACTAGCTGACATGCAACTGGCGAAATGAGCAAAACAGAGAAGAGGGGGATAGGAAGAAAAAAGTATGCAGTAACCGCCAAACAAAAATCACCCAAAGAAGATGCAAAAGAAAGTTGAGAGCAGCAAATACTTTGTGGTTTTATTTGTTTTGGTGTTTTTGGAGGATTGTAAACAACTTCATAGTGGAACATCAACGTGACCAAATGGTGTCCAAACACAGAAGTGAACTCTGAACTCAGCGTTGCCCACTGGTGGATGAGCAGACTTAAACACGGCAACATAGACGACACATGGAAGCATGAGAGCAGCAGTGTATGACAATGTTTAAAATGGACATCCGCTTTATGTTTGAAAGGAGCTCAAATGGCCTTTAGGATCAGTTAGATTGAGGGTTTTGCTAACTACTGTAGTATCAGACATAGTATTACACGTTGAAAGAAGTATCTGTCAGGCTTGTTCTTATTGATGCTTGTATTCTCCTCAAGAAGTATCTCACTTGGGTGGATTCACAGGTATCGCTGACCATTTCTAAAATTTGATTGGGCACCACAAGTGCCACCTTAGGTGTCTGACGAGTCACTGGGAGAGGAGGACAGAAACGCGTTTACAGACAGGCATCAACCACCATTGTCACTACACCAATTAATCACGCTTTCAATATATTCACATTTAGGTGCACATTTCTAGAATAAATGTTGTCCCTGTGCAAGTTGAACATCATTGTAACACAAGTCCCCTAATGTTAGCTTGAAGCTACATTGTAGTGCTAATCTCGTTATATAGGAGCACTCCAGTAGTTTCAAGATAATGTGGGAAAACTGTCTTTTTGGGGAATACACATTAACTCAGTTAATCAAGATTTTTTCACATTGGAGCTGCAAATAAACTACAAAGATTCTCTAAGAGTGCGTAATTCACGTTGCTGAGAGTGACAAAGCTAGAGCTACATGATGCCGTTTAAATAAACGGAAAGTTAGCATGGCTGCTAGTTGATTTCTATAATTTATAAATGGGAAGTGAATAGGAGGATATTAGAATGAAGAGAGAGGGAGATATTTTTTATTTCTATGTAAAGCAGAAGGACATACTTTGAACAGCCCTGATGGTTTCACATGGGACACTAGCCACTCAGGTTATGGTGGTCAGACATCAGGATCCAATCCAGCACCAACACCAGATAGTACCCGAGGTAAGAAACCATTGATTCCCCCACTACCACTTCAAGTACCACATACTTCACCTTAAAGAACACTTCATACCTTTTTATGGACCGTTTTGAACTGGTTGCATTTATTACTACTATATGTTTGATTTTTAATATCTCTACTGTGGGCGCTGTTACAACAGCAGTGTGAGCATGTATGTTTAAATAATTTCTTTTCTTAGTGTATAGCCTCCCTGATGATATCTTGCCCACCCCCTTGCCAGCCTACATATGTATAAAGGTATAGCACTGCTATTGGTGACACTCAGACAAACACTGCATTTGTAAAAATTACTTTCCACGCTGTTGCCATGGCAACACAGTAAGCCATGGCATAGCAGTGAAAAAGTTGACCCATCATGAACTATGATGGCAGATGTGGTTTTTGCACCAGAAAACAATGGAGGCGGTAGCTACGTTGACGCTCAGTGAAGCACCCTAAAGGCCAGTCATCTGCAGCTCATTATCGCACAGCTTGTGCCGTTTTTCACTGTTATGTTCCAATTTCATCTCTTTGCCTTTAATGCTACATTGTCATGTTTTGGAGATTCTGCTGGAGAACTCTATCAGTAACTATGGCTGTTAAATTGAAAGCTGCATTACAAAAAGAGGCTTTACTGGATAACTTATGGAAGGAATGTAAAGACAACTTTTTACGATGAATGGAGCCAGTTCATGAAAACATTAACAATAACAGAAATTAAGATCTAAATCAAAGATATGTTGGGGGCTCGGGGGACAAAAAGACTTTAACATGCTTACTTCAATTGAAAACCAAATGCATTTAAAATGGAACTCAGGTTAGATGTAATGTTTCTCACAGTGGTATCAGCAGACAGAGTATCTCATCGTATTTCTCTCACTACCATGTTTACATGGACACAAGTTTTCAGATTAAAAGCCTGATCAGAGTAAAAATACTTCATGTAAACACACCAATCATAACGGTGTGTTCAGACCAAACGTGTTTTGAGCGTCAAACGCTCAAAACGCTGAACGCTCGACGCTGGTCACTAAACTGCCACTTTTGTGTCTGACGCCCAAAACGCTCCTGACGCCCTCGCCCCAGACAAGCGGCAAACGCGGCGGAAAAGAGAGGGGGAAAGGCGGCGCTTTTTTTCCGGTCAGTTTGAATGATGGCAGATTCAGTAGAGTGATGGTAGGGTTTTATTTAACAAATAAACTAAAGCTAGAGAATGTTGTCATAGGGCAGTGATAGTCAGTGTTAATGCAACAAGAGCCGCACTCAGCAGAGAGCCCCCCCCCCCAACAAAGCGTTGCTAGGCAACGTATCCTAAATCAGTAACATTCAGCTTTTGAGCAAGAAATGGTTATCCTAAATAATACACAGAGTAATGGCGTCTCAGCCCCGTGTCTGGGTTCACCACAGAAACCCTCCAGGAGCTGCGAGCTGATTGCTCTGACTGGTTGACGCCCCGCGTCAAGCGGCCAAAGTTCAGCTTTGCCTGTCTCTAGTTTTTGACGAGCGTTCCGTTCCGTAAAAAAACTCTTAAATTTTCGGTGCATTCCGCGAGGAACGCCGACGCTCAACACGCTCAAAATGCGACACGAGAAAGCTCGACACCCCCCTTGACTTTACATGGAAACCTGCCGCTCTTGACGCTCAAAACCCGTTTGGACTGAACACACCGTAAGATTATCTTGTCACACTCTGATCATGTTTGTCCAGGCCTGTTTCATGAGTTTATTTTTTATATGATTCTGTTGAAGCATGGTTGAAAAGTAATGTCTGATTTTCACTAATAAAATTTCATAGAATTTTTATTTATTACTTTTGTCAGATTCAAGCTGTGACTATTGTGAGTTTTTCTTTCATTGACCGAAGGGTACCAGCTATTTTGTCCATGTCTGTATAAAGACATGGATATATAGATAGACATTTGAGGCCCTTCGTGAAATCTTTTGAAAATGCAGCAAAGAGATCATGACAACTGTTTCATATTTTAGCTTCTTGGCGTTATTATACGTGTCTCTGTCAATTGACAGGGTTAGCAAACTCTAAACCCTGTCTGTCTGCCTGTCTGCCTGTCTGTGTCTTTTAGTGTCAGTTTGACTGGGAACACATGGACTGGCTGCATTGTTATAATTCCTTTCCTGGATCTTTCTTTTGGCTTCATGGAGCATAAATAGCTTTCTGTACTTGAAGAAATTTCTGTAGAGATCATGCTGAGTCCCAAAGGACAGGAGCAAAACTAAGTTGTTTGTTGCAACCAGACAGATATGTCTTGGTCCTTTGGCTTTGAAAGTTGCCATAGTCATCTGTCTCCAGACTCTCAGAAGTAACAAGATAAAGCTGACAAGGTGTAGTTAACTCCAGCTTGGTCATTTTGCTCCTAACATGAAATATTTGCAGGACATTTTAAAAATCATGTGAACTAAACTAATCCAAAATGTTTTATTTGCTTTTTATTTTTTATTCTACCTGCTGATCTCTGCCAAACATATACTGAAGTATCATGATTCTCACTCTGACTTTGGTGTTTTCTTGCAATTGTTTTCAACATTGTGCTTAAGCCACAATATTTAAAGTTAATCTTCATGAAAGCTGCAAATAATGAATCCAAATGTCCAAACGATGACTGGTTAAATATTTGATCAACTATTCACTCCTGTAGTTGTACAGGTCACGCTCTACTTATGCTACTAAAGACTCCAGTAAAGAAGCCTTTTGCAGTATTAAATTTATTCCATCAATGGGAAAGATGTGTTGAGTTTCATAAAATAATATTTTGTCACAAACATTATGCCACAAGTCCGTTTCCAAGAGCAACTATAGCGACAGAAGCTTGCTGATAGAGAGAAAGGTTGTGCTATTTTCATGTGTAGATGGATCAAAAAATAAATACCAGCTGACTCATGCACAATTATGTTGTCTTCCTCTGCAGTCAGCAAGCCAGTATTAACAGCAAACTGTGCACCTCTTCAGCAGCTAATAAGTTCATAATGATCTTTTCTTCCTGACATCCTGCAACAGAGGTTCAATAACGATGTGCAAATACATACACCAGTCACTTCATTAGATCCTGCTTGCTAGTACCAGGTTGGACCCCCGATTGCCTTCAGAACCACCCTGATTCTTGGTGGTATGGACTCAACAAGGTGTCGGAAACATTCCTCAGAGATTTTTCTTCATGTTGACATGAAGCATCACACAGTTGCTGCACATCCATGATGAGAATCTCCCGTTCCACCACAAAGCTGTTGGGTTGCATGGAGATCAGGTGACTGTGGAGGCCGTTGGAGTTCATTGAACTCATCATCGTGTACTAAAAACCAGTTTGGGATGAGCTGAGCTTTGTGACGTGGTGCATTATCCTGCTGGAAGTAGCTGTCAGAAGATGCTACACTGTGTAGGCTGTGGTGATTTAACAATACTCACTTGGTACCAAGAGGCCCAGAGTGGGCCATGAAAATCTCCCCCACACCATTACACCACCAGCAAGCTGAAGCATTGATCCAAGGCAGCGTGGATTCAGGATTTTTATGTTGTTTCCACTAAATTCTGAGCCTAACATCGGAACATGGAGCTGTAATGGAGTTTAGCTGACAGAACTGGCACATGATGTGGTGCTCTGCTCATCTCCCCCATCTGTTTGGAGGTTTTTTATGTTCAGAGATGGTATTCTGCATTCCTGGTTAGTAACCAAGGTTTTCATCCAGACAGCTGCTGCTCACTGTATATTTTCTCTATTTCAGACCCAAAGATGGTGTGAAATGTGTGTGAAAATCCCAGTAGATCAGCAGTTTGTAAAACACTCCAACCAAAATCCATGTCAAGGCCGAGGTCACCTTAACCCCTATTTTTTCTTCATTCTGATGCTCAGTTTGAATTTCAGCAAGTCATCTTGTTATTGGCTGATGTGCTGCTTCTTTCAAACGAGCATTTTAACAGATGCACCATTTAAAGTGACCAATTATCATAGTTTTGTTGTATTTCAGGGTGAAGTAAATGTAATTGTCTACTCTTGTGCATGACTGTGTGTGTCTATAAAGACATTCTGTTCAACCAGAACAGCTGCTTAAAAAATAAATCAGATCAGGAATAGGAAATATACCCTCTTCTCTCTGTGAGGCAAGAAATACAAAGTGTGCCTCATTGTTTTAAATTATTAATATTTTAATTGAAAAAGGTACCATCAGCCAGATTGCAACTAATTACCTGTTGAGCCAGACATGCGTCTATTTACCATCCCTGAAATAAACAACTACGTTTTACTTCTACTTAGCAATGCAAATGGTGAGTGCTTGATTTTTAAAGTGTTTGACGACTCATGGTAAAAACTTGTTGGTATAAAGTTATTTCATTCTACAGTGGCTGATTTAGTGTCAGGAACTTCTGCTTTGATATCAAGCCTGCCTCTCAAAAAAAAAAGAAAAATTGATTTTCTGGATCACTAACCAGCTTTTAGTTCCACAAACCTGAAGACTTCCCAGGCTTGTGTTTTCACATGAATCTCTAGTCTTGTTAGGATTACAGTCGCATTGTTAAGTAGAAGAGGAAGGCATTTCTTATTCAGCAAAAAAAAGAAAATAAATAGGAATAAACAGCAAGTAGCGAGCAAAGGTCCTTGTTTCTCTTGTTTTCTTCACACTGAGCAGTGATGGCTACAGGTAGTTCTTGGTCATGTCCCTGCCTCACACTTATCAGTCTTTTTTTAATTCTCAGTCACTCTCGCAGGGTCATCGACTTCCATTAGTTCCTCTTCAATAACCACCAGGCAGAGAGGAAATGCCTGTAGTGTTTGCTCTCTCTCAGGGTGCATTGTCTTTCTAAAACAAGTCAGCTGTAAAGTTCAAGGATTGAAATGAACCTGCCATTTCAAAGAGAACTCGAGCAGCAGAGGAGATCTTTCAACATGTGTTCCTCCTGCTGTCCTCCATGCTCCTCTTTGCAGTCATTATCGCCACTACATCTGCAGACGCCACTTAAACATGAACTGCGTTGACCACCCCCACTGTTTCACAGGGAAATTCACACTAAAACGTGTTGTGTGTCGGGGTCAGGATCCACTTGACTGGAAGGAAACCTTTCAGAAATACTTGCAGACATAAATTATGGCTGGAGAATGTAATTTTCTGCACAATTATAGGGTTTGCCATATTGCTTGTCTTGCAGACACCCTCCGCTTGACTATAAAAATGGGTTGAACATAAGTGTTAGATTTCTATGCAAATTGTTTCAGAGCAAATCCTCAGTCACAAGAAAACTGCTGCAGAGATTTACTGAGGTGAGCGGAGGAAGGTCTGGTACCGGAAAGGCGTGCTCACAGCAGAACTGTTGCACACATTTACTGGAGCTTCACTTTGCAGATTTTCGGGAGGACAGCCTTTAGAAGGAATGGAAAAACAGTTGCTGATTATGCCTCTCGGAATGGCTAAAAGGAATCTTTAGTTTAGTCTCCGGCAGCGAGACGGTAATTGCTGCAGGTGGCAGAGACGGTGGGATGAAAGGGGACAGAGTGCCTCTACTCGTGTTAATTTGTTTGGAAAGTCAAAGGGAGGTGCAATCAGAACCCACTGATTGCAGAACTGGTTATCTTAATTCACCGGAGCAAAACTCCACTGGCCTGAGACCAGGATGCTGCTTTGGAGTTGGGATCTTGTGAGGTTGAACAGTTTTAAATAACCGCTTGTGACATTAGCTGTTATTTAGTTAGCTTTAGCCACAGTGTTTCTGATTTTATAACTGTGTGATTGCACAGAGCGTCACGTGGCAGTTTTGTTTTGCTTTACATGTCAGATACCAACAGGTGAGTGATGGTTTTCCTCATTTTGATAATGTGCCATTGCTGATTTAGCTACAAGGCTGTTACCTGAGGAAGCAAGAAAAAAGATGGAGAGAATGACGAAGCAAAAGATGATAAAACAGTCAACTTTTCAACATCAGACTGACTTTTACACTGCAAAAACTCAGCCTTAAAAAACAAGGAAAAGATATACAAAAATTAGGTCAGTGTTACTTAAAATAAGATAATCTCCCAACAGAACAAGAGAATTTAGCTTGTCAAGACTTCCCAAAACAAGTAAAAATACTCTTAAAACAATAGGAATTCTCTGGCATAAAAACTAAAAATTATCTTCCCTTTAAAAAAACAAAAAACAAAAAAAGCACGTGTACTCAATTTAAGATTTTTAATCTTACTTAGATTTCAGTTTTTGCAGTGTACTGGCTGAAGAGAGCTCAGAGAAGAGACAGGATGCAAGACAGAGGCAGCATTAACCGTCGTTAAGGGACAGCAAAGTGCAAAAGTCTGCTTTAAGTGAAATAAAGAGAAAGATGAAAGCAAGATTTTACAGCACAAACGAGTTTAGGCAAGTCTGAAGACAAAAGGAAGGAGAGTTATTATTGTTTCCACCTGTTCAAACACGTGTTTCATGACTTTATCCTTCTTTTTCATATCTATTATTTAGTCTCGCCGATGTTGCTTCTGACTGTGAAAGGCTGGCAGTAAACCTCTGCTGATGGGAACAGTTTGGTGTTTTCCTCTAATGCTGCACTTAAACAGAGCATTTGTTCGATGTCTCACACTATAAGGTTGCCTTAGATTGGGGATTTAATGACTCGATGCAGAATTTCTCAGAGCAGCGGACGAAGGAAATAACTTTAGATAATATTCATGGTTTGCTTTACTCTTTATGTTACAAAGCTCTGACGAAAAGGAATAAATCAGTGAGAAAAAAGTGGAAGACAGAAGACAAGCTCTGAAGTTTCTCGCAGCCTTTGTGATTCCTTCCCTTGTGGTATTTACTGAAGTCCATTACTGTCTGGGAGGCTTTTAAATTATGCAAGGTATTAGATTTTATTATTTGTTTTGTCATCATTTTATGTTTTTTTATGCTTTTTAAATGTTTTTTTCTGGATTTTATTATGAAGAACTTTGTGATTTTATCTGTAACAAGTTAAATGTTATTTACAAAGTTGAGTTTCTCATCATTTCTTCATTATACCTTTATGATCCAGAGTGTTAAGAGTTTATTTTAATTGAAAATGACGGCTGAAGGAGGTTGTGATAAGTGAATAACAACAGAGATCAAAACATTGTTTTTTTGGTTTAAATTATTGCTTTGTCCTCTATAAATTACACGTTTGGCTTGAAGAATTTAATTTCCTTCTCTTTTTTTTTTTTTTTTTTTTTTTTTGTCTTGTCCAGCATTATTTTATTTTTCAATTTGTTTTGGATAATAGCTTGTATTACAGAGTTTATGCTGCTGGACCCGACCGGAAAGGACAGGAAAGGGGCAGAAAGAGAACAGAAAAGAGAACATAAAAAAAACAAAAAAAAAACAAAAGAAAGAGATCAATGCATACATGTATATGCACATACATACCCACCTACATATATATGTATATACACTCGCACATACATTATATATATACATATATACATACATACATACATATACACATACATACACATGCATACACACACATGTACACATACATGCATACATAAAGATAGATATACATACATACATATACACATACATACACACACATATATATATATATATATATATATATATACATATATACACATATACATACTCATATACATACACATACACATACACATACACACACATACACATACACTCACACATATGCATACATATATACATATCCATACACATACATACATACACATACACATACACATAAGTACACACACATACCCACCCACACATAAATATATACACCCACACAAGCCAACTCTAGATTCGTGGAGAACAAAACCGTTGACAATCATGAGGACCAGAAACTAGCAAGTTAAGTCAAAAAGACAGAAAGAGAGGTACCTGCTGTTAGTGAATAAACTTGCTGGATGACTCAGTGACTGTGACACATGCAGAACATTCATGCAGAACATTCAGAGTGGAACGTGTTTAGAGAAGAGTGATCATGCCAATGTGACCCCCGCCCGCCTACAGCTAGAGGAAGGCCAGGAGAACCCAGAGACCCGGGTAACCGACAGTCACCCCCAGGTACAGATCCCAACCCCCCTACTCCAGAGCCAGCCATGCATCTGCCCAGGAGGTGGCGAAGGAGGTGCCCAACCAGAGTCCCCCGCAGTCAGGGGGAGCAGGCCCCAGCAGGCCCAGGCCGGCAAGGGCCGATCCTGCCGGGCACCGGCCACCTAGGGCAGACAGAGCGCAGGCCCCAGGGCCCCAAGAGCCCGTGAGCAGCCCCCCGCCCCCGCAGGCAGAGGGCACAGCCCACACCAACGGAGGACCAGGATCCCCAGACCGCCACCCAACGGCAGCCAGGTCGCACCCCAGTGCACCAGCTGTGCCCCCGGGTACAGGACACCACCCCCCCACCACCAAACCACACACACATATACATGCATACCCCCCCCCCCCCCCCAACACGCACTCCCCTCACACATATACATGCATACCCCCCCCCCCCCCCCCCAAACACGCACTCCCCTCTCAACCCCCATCCACACAACCCTCTGCAATCCATGCACATCATCCATCACATATACAACCCCACCCCACCTCTACTCACTCACCCATACCAAGTCACACGAACCCCAATCGCCCCCGCCCCCACACACGCTCACCCCCCGCCACCCCATCCCTCTACTTCTACCCAACCACACATGCCCCACCAAACACCCCTCCACCACCCATAGCCCCCCTCCAAACTTCACCCTCACTCACACATCCCATTCCGCATATACACCCCCCCCTACACACACACACACACACACACACACACACCCTCACTCCTCCAACAAAGGCACACCCCAATACAACCCACGCGCCAACATACCCCTCCACACACACATCTACTCATCCTCACACATCCCTATCCCCTACCCACCTATATCCCCAACCCTAATCCCCCCCCAGCCATCCCACCATCCATCTGTAACCCCATACACCCACTCCCACACATCCTCACCTCACCCCTCCATCATGTCCCATGTGAGATACCTCAGAGGGGGCAGAGGACAGGATGGCCCCGATCAGGGCCCCCATAATTACCGCCCACCACTCCCAGCGTCCCCCCCACCACCCCACAGATGCAGCCGACCCAGCACCCCCCCAGGGCCGGCGACAACCCTCCTACGGCCAGGCCAGCCCAGACTTAGGCCTAATGGACGGCACTCTTTCCCCACCCGTACCCCCCCCCCAGTAAAGCCCCGAGAGCAGGGGCATGAGAAGACCCTATCGTCCCTGCCTCCCCCCCCGCTTATGACTGATTGTGAAGTATGTATTAGTTGCAATTAAAACTGAGGGAAGTGCCACGTGGTGTTGGGAGAGGGACCACCTAAGCAGCCCCGCCCACCATACACCGCATGCTCTTCCCCCTAATCATGTGAGTCGTCAGTGTTTTGGTGTTTGGTGTCTAAGTGTAATTAAAACTGGGAGGTGAGCCGAGGCCGGGTGCAGCGATCAAGACCACCTTGATGGCCTTTCTCACCACCCAGCGCCACGTGCACACCTCCCAATACCCTGCCTGTGTGTGATGGGGAGCGGGGAGGAAGAGGGGTTGAGGGATTTAAGTCTGGAGGAAAGTGAGCTTTCCTCCAGAAGGTGAGCCGCCCGCAGCACTGGGCATGCCCCCTACTCCCAGGGCCCCCCAAGGACCAGGACAAGCCGGGGACAGCCATCCCTGTAACCAGAGCCTTCGGCGACTCTAACCAGAGAGTCATCACCGACCCAAGAGGGGACCAACTCACCACATGCAGAAGGGGGGCACGAGGACAAAGAGGAGGCGGGGCGGCAGAAGGGGAATCCCAGACCGATTGTCCACCGCCCCCTCACTCACAGAGGACACCCCCACCTGCGGACATGAAGTCCCCCCTTGTCCACACATCGGCACTTCACACTGTCTCAGCACACACCTACAGCCACACACACACACACACTTCCGGACACATTCAGGTCCACCCAGCCACCCGTTCAGCCCACCCTTAAAACCATCCTCCTGACCCCCACGTCACATCCAAATCTCCCCCCACTCCCCATCCATCATATCTACACTCATCCACCAACCTACCACACACATGCACCACCCACTCCCCCATACATACACCCCTGCCCCCCCCCCCCACACACACACAGACAGCACGCCCCCCCTCCTCCCCCCCCCCCCCCCCCACACACCCGTATACATGCACCACCCGCCACTCCCCACATACACGCATCACCCCACTCCCCTACACACACGGCACTACCCCCCTCACAGACACCACGACACCCCCCCCCACACACGCATCATCACACTTCCCCACCCACACACATCCACATACCTATGTACCCGCCACCAGTCCTCAACGCACACCCCCTACACACATCCCTCCATACACACTCACATCCCATCCACACTATCAAACACCCCCCACTCAACAAGTCCCAGGGTCGCAACCAGGCACCAGAGCACGTACCTGCCCGCCGCCGCAGCGGCAGGTCCAGGTCAGCCCAGCCCCCCCCCGGCACAAGCCGACCCCCAACCCCCAAGAGACAGGGGACACCCCCAGAGACGCCCGCCAACCCATCCCCCGCCAGCGACCTCGCCCCACCGCTGCGCGGCAACTCCAGCCGCTGGCCCATCCAGGTCCACAGTAGGGCTAGAAACCTAGCCACTCCAGCAATGGAGCAGTCAAAATCCCCCCCCCCCCCAGGAGCCCACCACAGACCCACAGCCCCCAGAGAACCCCAACCGGCCACCAACCCCGAGCGCAATAAGGTCACATTCTCCCCCCATACTAAGTGATGGAGCTGATCACAGGGGACCAGAGGGAATAAAGTTCAGCTGACTGATCTCTTGAGGAGGCAGACATCATCTCGACACTGATGTGATCTAATAAGAGATTTCTGAACTGCTGGATACACAGACTTTGTTTGCTTTTCCAGTTTAGAAGGATAGTTTTCTTTGCGATACATAAACTGGTGAGGATTAAGTTTGCAGAATTAAATTCTATGTTAATTTCACCCAAGTAACCCAGTAGGCCCAGTTTGGGGTTTGTAGGGATGTTACATTTGAAGCAATTTGACAGATCTTTACATACCTGAAACCAGAATTCCTGGACAGGTGGGCAAGACCACAAAGCATGGTAGTAGCTGTCAGTCGTGTTGCCAGTGCAGTGTGGACAGATGTTTGATTGTGACAGACCCATCCTGAACATCCTGTGTC
The DNA here is from genome assembly GCF_933228915.1 of Telmatherina bonti. NCBI lineage: Eukaryota > Metazoa > Chordata > Actinopteri > Atheriniformes > Telmatherinidae > Telmatherina > Telmatherina bonti. The sequence continues at coordinate 8,513,725 of NC_136631.1, forward strand.
CTGTATAATGAGTTCTATGCAGAATTTTAAATTGTATTAGTTGCATGTTTGAATTCTTAGTCATTGTAAATGTATTTGAACAGATTTGTGACCATTCATTTTGGTCAAAGTTACTGGATAAGTCTGCTTCCCATTTAGAAGTTGGGAGACATATGGAATCGTCTAGCTTTGATAGTAATCTATATATTTTGGATAACAGTTTCGGGGCATTGAGATTTAAGGATTCTGCAGCCCTGATAGGTAGCTGCAAGTTTAATTGATCAGGGGTGTATTTCTTACCTATAATAGATTTAAGTTGGTGGTATTCTAAGAATTTTGTGCTGCTGATTTCATATCGTGAAGTAATTGTATCAAAAGGGAGAAAGTTCCCATTTTCTATTAAATGTTCTAACTGTTTTATTCCTTTATTCTTCCACTGAGGGAAGTTTATCATTTTCCGGTTTTGCTGGATGTCGGGATTGTTCCAAATAGGTGTAAGTTTGCATGGAATAAGCAAGGATTTGGTTAGTTTAAGAAATTCCCACCAGGCCATTAGTGAGGAGCTGATATTAATGCTTTTAAAGCATTTTTGGCGTTTGACAGCTGTGCTGATAAATGGCAGGTCTGAAATTGCCATATCCTCACACATAGCTTCTTCTATATTAAGCCATGGTTCATCTAGATAGCTAGGTTTAAGCCATTTAGAGATGTATTGTAGTCTGTTGCTTATAAAGTAATTTTGGAAATTAGGCAAGTCTAAGCCACCGCTATCTTTAGTCTTCTGGAGTGTTTTTAGACTAATCCGTGGTGGTTTGTCTTTCCAGAGAAATCTAGTAACATTAGAGTCCAGCGATTTAAACCAGGTGGAGGGAGGTTTAATGGGGATCATTGAAAACAGATAATTGATTTTAGGTAGAATCATAATTTTTATAGTTGCAACTCTTCCCATTAGTGATATGGGTAAAGATTTCCACCGTGTGAGATCGTCCTCAATTGTTTTTAGTAGAGGGACATAATTTAGCTTTATAAGGTCTGACAGTCTGGGTGAGATGTTTATTCCCAAGTATCTAATATCTCCTGACTGTAAAGCAGTGTCAGGAGTATTATGGAAGGAACAGTTGATGGGTAGAACGGTGGTTTTAGACCAATTAATGGAATATTCAGAAATTGATGAGAATTTATTGA